>NW_026000242.1:4604737-4685659 GCF_001458135.2 Marmota marmota marmota | reverse complement strand
CCCCCCCCCCCCCCCTTTTCAGTACTGGGGCTTGAATCCAGGACTTCATGCATGCATGGTAGATAAGCACTCTACAACTGAGCTACATCCCAGCTCCCCATTACCTTCACATTTAAACAAAATATTTTTTAAATTTTTATTTTGAAACAGGGTCTAGCTAGGTTGCCAAGGCTGACCTTGAACTTGACATCCTGTTGCTTCAGCTTCCCCAGTTGCTGGAATTAAGAACCCTGGTTTTGCTGAGTGCGGTGGTGCAACCCTGCAATCCCAGCAACTGGGAGGCTGAGGAGAATCTCAAGTTCAAGGCCAGCCTCAGCAACTGAGTGAGACCCTGTCTAAAAATAAAACATCAAAAAAGGGCTGGGGATGTAGCTCTGCGGTAACGTGACCCTGGGTTCAATCCTTAGTACCAAAAATTAAAAAATTAAAATAAAAAACTCTGTGTTTCACCTTCTCAAGTATAACTTCCCTTGGAGCCTCTAGTTCCTGTCTGATCCACCTGCAGGGTCCCACCCAGTGGAGGAAATAATCGTGGCAAGAAAAGGAGACACAGGGACAAAAATGAGGAACACAAAAAGAAGCTGGCCTTAAGTGTGTGGTGTGCGAGGCTCTGTGCTGGGCACCTTGGTTGATTTGGGGTTTCATGTCAAGCCTGCAAAATTTGATAATTTTCTTCTCAATGAGAAAAATCAGGCTCAGAGAGGTGAAGCAATTTGTTCAGGGTTGTCCAGCTGGTCAGCAGCAGAATGAGCACTGCGACCGAGGTGTGTGATGTGACTTTCCTTAGCTCAGGCTTCTGAGTCCCTGAGTGGGGGCTTCTTAGAGGTCCTGGCCCCTCACTCAGCATGGACCTGCCATCCTCTGCTCATCTCTTTGCAGGCACAACTGTACCTACCCCTTTCCCTAAGCGGGGGCCCCTGGTTGCTTTGTCTCTGGGCCTCCTCTTGACAGCTGTGAGGAGGGGGACTGGCGCTGGCCCCAGCTGGAGCCCTGGCATCGAGCCCCCAGACACTCTCTGGTTACACCGTGACAAATCTGTTCCCCAAGTCCCAGCTCCACAGGATTTAGGGCAGGGCCTGTCACCTGCAGGCAGCCGGGCATGGCTGTGAGAAGGACCTGGGCCAGGGCTGGAGTCTAGGGTCTGAGAGGGGTGGGGAGGGCATATGAAGGAGGGGAGAAAGGCCTCCAGAAATCAGTCCTGCTGCTGGACCCAGTCTTTACATGGGTCCTCCGAGGCTGGCCATGTGCCTTTACTCTACTCTGAGAAGGCTCAGAGAGGTCAAATGAGCTATCTAAAGTCCCATGGCCAGGTCTGTCACAGCTGGACTTGGATCCAGGGTGACTTCTTTTGGGGGGTCTGTCCCCTCCCATCTTTATTTTTTTTTATTGCTGTGCTGGTGATTGAACCCAGAGGCACTCTACTAGAGGGCCATATCCCCAGACCTTTTTATATTTTTATTTTGAGACAGGGCCTTGCTGAATTCCCAGGTTGATCTTACACTTACGATCCTACTGCTGAGGCCTCTCAAGTAGCTGGGATTAGACCCACCGGGCCAGGCTGGCTTTCTTTGTCTTTCCCCCTTTTTTTCCAGTGCTGGGAATTGGACCCAGGGGCTTGCGCATGCCGGGTAAGCACTCTACCACTGAGCTACGCCCCAGCCCCCGGCTTTTGTTTTTGAGATGGTCTTGCTATGTTGCCTAGGCTGGTCTCAAGCTCCTGGGCTCAAGCCATCCTCCTGCCTCAGCCTTCTGAGTAGCTGGGACATGGACGTGCACTGCCACACCTGGCTCAGTCCCTTTCTCCTGTCCTGTCGGGATGCCTGACACCCTTTGTGGCCTCCCTGGAGAGCCTCTCTCCAGGGAGGGGCAGAGCGTGCTCTGTATTGGCTCAGGCCCTGGGATGGCCTCTGACCAATGCCCTGGTGATTCTGTTTGTCTCTGGGGTCATGCAGGTGGCATTCCTGATCCTAAGTTTTCTCACCTGTCACAAGATGACAATGTGTATTATTTTCTCATCCCTCAGACTGAAAAAGTGAAATCCACAGTTAGGGGATCAACACTCTTTTCTTTGGTACTAGGGATTGAACCCACGGCGCTTAACGCCTAAACCACACACCGCAGCCCTATTTATTTATTTATTTATTGGTGGTGCTGGGATTAAACCCAGGGCCTTGTGCATGCCAGGCAAACACTCTACCAACTGGGCTATATCCCCAGCCCAGCCCTTTTTAATTTTTGAGACAGGGTCTTGCTAATTTGCTGAAGCTGGCCTTGAACTTGAAATCCTCCTTCCTCAGCTTCCCTGAGTCACTGGATTTTAGGCGTGTGCCACCTTGCCTTGCCTGGGTTCCACAGCAATGCCTCTTTCCTGCTGCTCCTGACTGGGGAAAGAGACCCTGCCTTTTTCAAGAGTCGGACTGACCAAGGTTCTCCTGGGGATGGCTTCTCCTGAGCACCTCAGAGTAGCCAGTTGACCCTCTGTGCCAGTCTCTCCTGGATGGATCATCTCCTGTGAGGCAGGCCAAATAGGTGTTTCTGGGGAGCTTCAGGCTCCACCCCACAGGGTGTGGTCTGGAACTACCTTGGTGGGGAAGGGAGAAAGAGAGAACCTACATTCTGGAGGGTGGGTGTTTTCACTTGAGGTAGGATTGGCAGGAGGAAGAGCTGATTTCACTGCCGCTGGTCCAATGGGCAGAATTTACTGGCCATTTCTCCAACCCAGGTGTGCAGGACCGGCCTCCTTCCTGGTGGCCAGAGACTGGAGGAGGGCACTGAGCCCGCTCTCATCTGTCAAGAAGGTCTGAGGGCAGAGTCCAGCAGTCTCACCAGGGACCCCAGCCCTCCAAGTGCCAGGAAGAGGTGGGGATTCCCAGCATCATTTTAGCATCATTGCTGTATGAGAATGCAGCTGGCGAACAGGGGACCTGGCTCACGGGGAGAGGAAGCTTCTGATGGTACAGGCAACACCAAAAGGCTGCAGCGGATGACATTGCAGGGTGCTCGGGTGTCCATCATGGACCTCCATATTCAGGGACCAGCAGTGGCCATCCCCACAGCCCAGTGGCCTTGGCCTTCAGACTCAGACCTCAGACTGTCCCCATGTTAATTCCCCATCCTGGCCTCATGCCATCTCCCACCCCTTTGAGGTCCTGCTTGCTCTAAGTCCCCTTTCAATTCTTTATTCCCAGGAGATGGCTGCTGCCCGGTCACACTTGAGGGTCGTAGGAATTTCCTTCTCCCTGTTAGGAGTGGATATATCCCTCTCCTTCCTGGTTCAGCCCATGTAGGAGGGGACTCTTTCATGGGCTTTCCTGAGACCCAGGGTGCCAAGGGAACCCCCCTAGAGGCCAGGCTTGAAAGAGTCACAGAACCCTTTCCTTGGTCTGTGTACCCAGTGACTGTGGGGCCTGGACACAGCCTCGCTCTGCTCTCTCTATGAAGCTAGAGGCTAAGAGGCCTGACCCTCTACCTCATAGCCTCAGGTGGCCTGGGCTGATCCTCCTGCCTGTTTTGTCCCAGAGCCCCTGGCCCTGGTCACTGCCTCTGGCCTGGGTTGCACTTTAGCCTCGTGTCTCACTTGTGAGTCCTTCAGTGCAAAAAGCCTTTTCTCTGGCTATAGAAGTCGCTCTGGTTCGGAACTTTGCAGTCACCTCTTTGGACCCCTGGCCTGGAGGCTGGCTCTGGGCTCGGCGGCTCCAGCCTCCTTTCCCCCTTGCCCCCGACTTCCGTCCATTTCCTTTGCCTGATCAGGCATAAATTCTGTGAAGTGCTTAGCACAGTGCCTGGCACACAGTCAATATGTAATTAGTGGTTGCTATTTTTGTCATTGGCTATTCAATACATAGAAATTAATAGTGGTGGTGATGAAGTTGCTCATAATAGTGATGTTGTTGCTGCTGCTGCTGATTGGTGATGATGACGATGACGACGACAATGACGTTGGTGATAATGTTAGCACTTCTCCCCTCCCTGAACGATTGGATTCTTCACCCAAGTGCCTCTTTGGACCAAATTACATCTGTGGCCCTATTACCATAATATCAATTCTATCTTAACATATGCCTTTACTTAAATTATCTACATTGACATCCCCATTCCTTTGTCTCTGTTGATAGATGCATAACAGGAGGCTCAGAGAAGGTTAGTGAAATGCTCAAGGTCACACAGCTCATTGATGATGGAGGTGAGATAGGAATCTTGGCTTCCCGATTCCCTATACAGCTCTGTGTGGCC
This sequence comes from Marmota marmota marmota, assembly GCF_001458135.2. Classification (NCBI taxonomy): domain Eukaryota; kingdom Metazoa; phylum Chordata; class Mammalia; order Rodentia; family Sciuridae; genus Marmota; species Marmota marmota. Next base: position 4,681,426 of record NW_026000242.1, on the reverse strand, counting down.
TAGAGGAGGATCCTGCCTGGGATCATTTCATGCCCCTTGCATTCTCCATCTCTCAGTGCCTCACCAGAGGAAGACCATCCAGATCAAACTTGTATTTGCCATTTCCTTCCTCCCTCCCTTCATCCCTTCCTTCTATCCTTCCCTCCCTCCTTCCTTCTCTCTCTCTTTCTTTTTCAGGGATTAAACCCAGGGGCACTTAACCTCTGAGCACATCCCCAGCCCTTTTTCTTTTTTATTTTGAGACAAGGTCTCACTGAGTTGCTTAGGGCCTTGGTAAATTGTTGAGGCTGGCTTTGAACTCATGATCCTCCTGCCTCAGCCTCTTGAGCAGCTGGGATTACAGGTGGGCGCCACTGCACCTGGCTCAGTTTGCCATTTAATTAGCAGGACTCTCAAACCCTATGAGCCCCAGGGTCTCATCTGGAAAATGGGAATAAGAACAGGATGGTTGTGAAGGGTTGATGAGGTAATGCACATCCCAGTCCTTAGCGCCTGCACATAGTGCTTACTGAGGCTTGCTTTTGTAGATGACTTGTGTCTGCTTCTTAGGCAGATATGCCTGTTGGCCTCTCTGACCCCTGCCCTCAGCTCTCCTTGGTACCTTTAAATGATCCACATGCCCCAACCTGGTCCCAGTGTGTGACCCCCTTGGGGAGGGTTGAGGACAGTTACTTTCCTCCTGGCCTGTAATGCTCCCTCCATCTGGAATGCTCTCCCCAGTGTCACCAGCCCCTCCCCACCACCTCCCACCCAGCCCTTCACACCTTGAGTTGTCATTAGGAGGGAGGAGGAACCCCTCTAAAGTCAGGCCCAGCTGCAGAGTGTTAAGGGGATTTCACGCACATTCCTTGGGGGAGAGGACTATCTCCCAGTCCTAAGTGTCCCCACCTCAAGCCTGCAGGAGGGAGGGGAATGAGCAAGGGTTTCGCTTAGCCAGGTATAGAGAGGACTGGGGGACATGGGGAGGCCATTTCTCTGCCATGTGCCCATCTCTCTCATCCTATTGGGCAAAACCCTGGTCCTGCTCCTCTGCCAGCTCCTGACTCTCCCCTCCCAGCTGGTCCCACAGAGTGCTTCCTTGAATGGAGGAAGAAGATCACATCAGAGAAGGAAGACTATCTGCCCCATTTTCTGCTTTCCAGCAGTGTGACCTTCATAGGCTGAGCCTCAGTTTTTCCTGTGTCAAATGGAGAGATGGTAGAAGTAAATGTGGGGAAGCACGTGGATTCCCTGGCGTGGAGTGAGCTCTGTGCGTCACAAGAGAGGGAGGAGCAGGAGGACTTACTAGTCCTGAAAAGCAGAGTGTATGGGGGCAGCAGGAGGTTTTGCATTTGCTGTATGGTGGTGGTGGTGGGCCAGCGGCCTGTGAGTTCCAGATTCTTCTACTACCCGAAAGATCCTCTTACCTTACCCGCCCTGCAGGGCCTCCTGGAGCTACCATCTTGTGCCCGGCTGGGTTCTGGGCAGAGTAAAGGGCCCAAGCAAAGGAGCTCAGAACCAAACCTCACTGACCTAGGGTCAGAGTCACCGAGGAGCTGCCGAAACAAGTTCTAGGCCCAGGCCCAGGGAGCTGCCTTGGTAAGGAGGCCTTGGGTGGGTGTGGGGTCTTTGCAAGTTCCTTCCCTCCCTCATCGGTGGCACTGGAGTCTGTGAAGCTATGTTGTTCCCGTTCAGGGGGCCTGCTTGGGTCTGAGGAGGAGCCTTTCTCATGCCTGGTGGGAGCTTTTACTTCCCTGGGCGCCTTCTTGGGGGACCAAGGCTGGGGCTAAGAAGGCCCTGGTGAGTGACAACAGCATTACCACAGATCCAGCTCCTCCCTGTGGAGCGATCTGTGCAGTCAGGAAAGCGAGTGAGTTCAAGGCCAGCTGAGGCAGCCCTAGGCCTCGGAGCTACAACAGCAAATGGCTTCAGAAGTAGGTTCCTCCCCATTGGGCCAGCCCTGGAGCTGGCCTGCGTTTGGGGAGGAGTGAAAGAGTTGGGTGGGGGAAGGAACCGCAGTCTGCAGCCCGTCACCCCACCTCAACTTACACTCTGCCCCAGGTCTCTTCTCTGAGCCCTTGCTCTCTATTTTGGGGGCCCATCACTCCCTCAATCTCCTGGGGCTCAAGGAGACTCACTCACACCATCCAGTACTTTCCTGGACGGTTTGAGAGGTGGCCTGGGAAGGGCTCTACCTCTAGATCTTTCAAGCTCTTCCTTTGGTCCCCCTTTCTGTAGGATCTGGCTCTTGGGCAGGGTGGTGTGTGTCTCAAACCCCAGCTTAGCCCTGCCCTCTCAATCTGAGCTGCCCTCACTTCCTTCTGTGATGGTCATTCATAGCCAACAGGAACATTCTGTTTCACTTTACTTCATCTGAGACCAAAGGAGCACTTTTCAAAATGAATGTTAACGGGAAAGTAGGGAAACCAGGAAATACAAACCCAGCAATGGCAGAGTTCCTGGAGAATCGATTTCTTTCTCTCTTTTTGGTACTAGGGATTGAACCCAGGGACACTTAACCACTGAGTCACATCCCCAGCCCCCTTTGAATTTATTATCTGGAGACGGGATCTTGCTAAGTCGATGTGGGGGGGGGGTCTCACTAAGTTGCAGAGGCTGGCCTCGTACTTTGAGACCTTCCTGCCTCAGCCTCTGGAAAGGCTGGAATTACCACATGCGCCACCTCGAGCAGCTCTATTTCTTCTCTTGATGTGCTCTACCACGGAGGTCCATGCTTTCTAAAACCTTTACAAGGACAGTGCTGCCTGTGGAGAAGTAGGCTTCCTGGAAGAAGTGGGGTTCCTGCCCCTGGAGGTATTCTAAGCAGGTCCCTAAGGTCTCCTTGGTGGAATGACCTTAAAAAGTCAAAATGATGATCCTTTAATATGGGTATAGGGCTTCCCAGTTTGCCAATAGCTTTCACTTGACCCTCTTCGTTGCGATCCTAGGAAACAGGCAAAGCAAGGGTTCCAAACAGATGAGAAAACAGATGTGAGAGAGAAGTGGTTTCTCCAGAGTCACCGAGGTAGTGATCAAGCTCACAGAGAAGCACAGGAGGATCTGGGACCACTGACCCAGAGCTGCTCTGCCTTCAGGGCGCCCACGTTACTTGTCTTCCTCTTCCTGTGGAGAAGCCCCTCCCCACCATCTAGCCTCTTGGTCAGGGTACCTTCTTTTTCCAGGAAGGCCACCTCTGCAGAGTACCTCTGCACAGTATATGGGCAGGTGATTCAGGAGGTCACAGTGGGCCGTGTGGAAGCGTGACCCTCCCACAGTAGGACAGACCTGAGCTCTCTCCAGGTTATCAAGAGAAGCTGGGCAGCGTGGGGACCTGGAAAGCTTTTTAATTCCCAAGACCAAGAGCGGGAAGCCTAGAATGTCTGCATTCCTGGAAATGATAGCTATTCAGTCCAGCTGCTGTCCATCGGGACAGGGGGCTTTCTGTCGCCCTACACTGTGGCCTCAGGTCCTGGTGGAAATCTTCCACATCAAGTATATATGGAGAGGAATCTCGACACGGCCAGAAGTCATTGAAACGAGAGGAAGTTTAGACAGGTGAACACTTACGTCCAAGTGCAATATAAGCCCAGCACTGTGGCACATGCTGTTTGGGAGGCTGGGAGGATTGCAAGTTCAAAGCCAGCCTCAGCAACTCAGCAAAGCCCTAAGCAATGTAGTGAGACCCTGTCTCTAAATAAAATATAAAAAGGGCTGGGCTGGGGATGTGGTTCAGTGGTTGAGTGCCCCTGGGTTCAATCCCCAGTATCTCCCCCCCCCCAATCCTATGGGGTTTCTCTGGGCTTGCCAAAGTAGAAGGTGTGAGTCCACTCTCCCCAGGAGGAATTCTGGAGTGTTTGGCGTTTAGGGGGATATGGATGCAAAGACTTGAGAAATGCGGGGAATTTCAGGACTTGAATATCTCTTGGGAGGCAATAAGAAGAGGGATGGATGGTTTAGTTCTGGAAAGTTCTGTGGATGGTACCATGGAAAGCCTCAGAGAATGTTATTTATTTATTTATTTATTTTGTATTGGGATTGAACCTAGGGGTACTCTACCACTGAGCTACATTCCCAGCCCTTTTATTTTATTTTATTTTATTTTTTTCTGACAGAGTCTCGCTCAGTTCCTGAGGCTGGATTTGAACCTGTGATTTTCCTGCCTCAGCCTTTCGAGTCACTGGGATTACAGGTGTGCGCCAGCAGGCCTGGCCCACCGGTTCATTTGTTTACCCTCTTCCCCAATTTGAGGGGAAAACATTAAGAAGAGAACCGGGGACAGACTTGGGACTGGGTCTGTCTTGGGGGACAAAAGCTGGATAAGGTCTGGTTGGGACTGGGGTGGGCATGGGGCTGGGTGTGGTGGTGTGGAGCTGTGTGTATGGTGTCTCATGCGCCCCTCACTGCAGCCCGGGAAGAGGAGTCTCGTCTTTATACCACATGCCAAGAGGAGTTTCCCCTTTATACCACAAATCACCAAGCTCATCAGAGGTCCATGCAGTGATTGAACGTGGGCCTCTATGGCCCCCAGATTGGCCCACCTCCCTGTGTCTCTGTGTTAGGACTCTGCTTTGAGATTCCCCAACACTATTTCTGACAGGATGGTGTATGTTTAACACATTTAGTAATTTACAAGTCAATGGAAAACTGTGAGCCATGGTGGTATTTTGTTTTAAAAATGATATTTGATATGGATTATTAGAAATTCTAGCTCAAATCTTTATTGAAAGTTTCTGAGGGAGGAAGGGAAAAAGGGAGGGCAAATCAGTTAATAAAATAGTATGTGAATGAACAAAGGAACATGCTTGTTTCAAGAAAATTCCATGAGGGCTTAAGTTCTGTTATGGTCTGAATTGTCCATAAAATTTCTCGTGTTGAAATCCTAACCCTGGTTCCTCAGAATGTCTATTTTGTTTCCTTGTCGTGGGAGGTTGGCTCCCGTGCAAAGAGCACTTGGCTGGGAGTCAGAAGGTCTGGGTCCAAGTTCTGAGTCTATCACTCAACCCTGTGTGACTGTGGACAAGCCGAGGACATCCCGGAGCCTCAGGGTGATCGCCAGCTACCTAGGGTTGGGCAAACCCACCTCTTGCTTACCTCCCCAGGGGATTAAGAAGTTGTAGGGTGCCAGGGTCCCCTTCCTGCAGCTCAAGGGACCTGGCCTGTTCTTGTTGATGCTTGCTACAAACATATGTGGAGATCTTTGCCCTTTCCCAGTGCTGGGTATTCTACAATTTTCCACATCAGTTCCATTGGACGAAATCATCTCTGATGCTATCTTTTCCAGGAAATCTTTCTCCATGAGCCCTGCCTACCTCTGATGACTCAATGTGATATCAAATATTATTCGCACAAGCTCAGGTTTTACTGGCCCAGAGCACGTGCTGATTTGTGAGTGAACTGAAACTTGTATGGGGCCCAGGCTCCCCGCAGGCGTAAGGCTGGTATGGTTCTCTCTCCTGGACGTCTGCTCACGGATGCCATGGTGTGGATCTGTCCCTTAGAGTCTCTATGGTGGTAGATCAGAGAAAGCAGGGTGGGAAAGTGGTCAGAGGCCTGGGCTCTGGGGCCAGACTGCCTGGCTTTGAAGCCCAGCTCTGCACCAGCTGACTCTGTGACCCTGGGTTTCTAGGTTCTTCATTTCCCTGTCTTAGGGATGATGTAATAATAACACCTCTCTCCCAGGACTGAAGTGAGGATTTAATATCATAAAGCACTTTGAGCAGAGCCTGGCACTTAGTGAATGATATTATAAGTCTTAGCTATTATTAAAATATCTTGAGTCACTTTATGATTTCCAAATATTATATAAATGTAAAGAATTTTTACTGTCATGAGGCTCTTGAGTCTCAGGTTTTTTCATTTGAGTGTTGGGGAAAATGATCTCTGAGGTTTCATCCGGTTCTAGTGGTTTGTACAGCCGGCCTCTGTATCTGTGGGCTCCACAGCCACAGATTCACCAACTCCTGATTGAAAACATTTAGAAAAAAATTGTGTTACACTGAACATGTACCATATTTTTTTCTTGTCATTATTCTCTAAACAATACAGTGTAATGACATAGCATTTATATTATATTACGTATTATGAGTAATCTAGAGATGATTAAAGCCTATGGGAGGATATACATAGGTATATGCAGTCATTACACCATTTTATCCAAGAGATTTGCACATCTGTGGATTTGGTAGCAGAGGGGGGTCCTGTAACTAATCCTCTGCAGATACTAAGGAATGACTGTAATTTTAAAATTGGTAGATAGATCCTTGTTTGGGATTTGCGTGTCTTGAGCTGTAGGGACAAAAGAATAAGGGACAAGGCAGGACAAGCCGTGGGTCCAGACTTTGGAAGGGAGAGCTGGTCTCTAAGAGGTGGCGGCAGCAGTCATTGGAGGAAGCCTTCCTACTTGGGCAGTCCCTGATGCCATCTTTATCCCAAGCCTGCAGGGAGGCTGGGACCAGCCAGGTGGGACCTCCAAGTGCCATTGTGGTTGGGGTTTTCTCCTAATAGAATGTCATGGAAGGAACCTAGACTGAATAGATGATACCGTCTCTGGAGGAAAACCCTAGAAACAAATCGCGGGCACAATTTTCTTGGGGTCTGTCCCCAAGCTCCCCTGCTGCTGCATTCCTTAGTGTTGGTCAGAGGAGATGTGGGAGCCCAGTCCCCCCGGGCGTCTCTCTGGGAGACCCTTCTTTGCTCATCTTTGGATCGTTTGTCTTGTTAGCAGGGTGGATCCTTCACTGCTCTGCAGAGGAGAGCAGAGTGGGGGGCTTTCACCAGAGAGGGGAGGTGACAACAGCCCGACAGGGCTGCTGTCCCTGTCTTCCACACTCTCACTGCTGCTGCTGCAGACTGGACTCCTCTGGAAGTTGGCCCCGGACACTGTCACCCCAGGCACCTAGGCTCAGCATCCATCGCAGCAGAGGCCACAGAATGGGATGTGGTGATTTGTCACTGTCATGGCCTCTGTGGAGCTCAGGGACCTGCTATCCCAGCCCTGCTGCTCTGTCTCCAGGAGAGGCCATCAGGCTATCAATTCCCCAGCTTTTTGTTTCACATGCAGAGGGGGCATGACCCAGGCCCCTCCGTCATGGAATCAGAGCAGTAAAGGGCTTTGCTCAGGGTCACTTGGTGAGAAGTGCCAGAGTTAAAAGCAGAGCCCAGCCTCTAAACCACTCCCAGTCCAGGCCTCTCTCCAGTAAGATCCCTACCGGGCCCAGACTTGACTGCCTGCCCTTCCCCCAACCCGCTGCAGTCATCAATGAAACTGCACCAGGTGTAGTTCTCTGTCTCTGCCCTTCTTCTTCTGAATCCCCCAGGAAATCTGTGTTATTTAAAAGTTAATGGAGGGATGTGGGAGGTTTTCCAGGGAACCCCACTTGGTATGGTCACCACAGCACCTGAATGCTAAAGCCACTCTGTTTTATGACACAGTGCTTGGTTCTTTTCTTTCTTTTTTTTTTTGTGTGTATACTAAGGATTGAACCCAGGGCCACTTAACTCCTGAGTCACATCCCCAGTCCTGTTTTAATATTTTATTTAGAGACAGGGTCTTGCTGAGTTGCTTAGGGCCTCGGTAAATTGCTGAGGCTGGCTTTGAACTTGTGATCCTCCAGCTTCAGCCTTGGGAGCTAAAGGGATTGTAGGCATGTGCCACCGTCCTAGGCAGAATGCTTGTTTCCTGCTTGCTAGTCCTTCTTTCCTGCTACTTTGGGAATCTCCAAAGAGATTGGAGACTTATCATTCTCCCACCTCAGGTTCTTGGCATCCTGTTCCAGTCTCCCCAAGGCCTCATAGGCCCCTGGAACATGGGTCTGTTCTAGTAGGACCCTAGCAGGGCTGGATGGACACCAACCCCTCCTCCTAAACTCCAGGGAACATATGATAATGGGCTTTCAAACATTCTTTTTTAAAGTCCAGGATTCTTTCAAAACCCCAAATATCCAACAGTCACATGCAAAAGTGCTGGAACTATCATTAGTCATCAGGGAAATGCAAATTAAAGTCACAATAAGATATCACAAAGCCCTCGCCAGAATGGCTGAAACTAAAAGGACAGATGATACCAAGTCTGGACAAGAAAGTCCTCAGCCAGCAGAACTCAAATGCGGCTAGAAGGACAGTATGTTTTCACAGCCCCTTTAGAAAACGGGTTGCATCTACAAATCCTAATTCTACTCCTGGGTTTGTATCCAATAGAAATGATGGGCCCCAGAATTACATACTGTTGCAAATTTATTCATAATTGATTCAAACTGGAGACAAATCCCACATCCACTCAAGACAGAATAAGTATAACTGTAAGCCAATCCACATGAGGGAGTAATACCCAGCAATGAAAAAGAAACACCCCAGATGAAGCCCACAGACATTATGCTGAGGGAAAGAAACCAGTCACAAAAAAGTACACTTGGTAGGACTCTACTTCTGTGAATTTCCAGAGTGGGGGTCTTGCCTGGTAGGGAATATGAGTGAGCCTGTCTTGATCTGGGGCTGTGACATGAGTGTATACATTTGGAGCTGAACCCTGAAGAGCCATCCACTTTCCTGTTGGTATGGCATTGCCCAATAAGAAAAGCTTAAAAATTAACAATGACAAAGTACCAAAGCCTTACATGGATGCCATGTGAGGAGAAAGCCTGGGGTAGAATCCAGGGCCAAGTGTTCTACCCTTGACCTACACCCCATCTCTTGGTTCCTGGGAGAGTTCTGCAAATGAAGTTTTGGACCATGCACTGGAAATCTCTTTGCTTTGGAATACATATGTCCTCATGTTTCTGCAGCTGTCCCAGTTCCCTATGCATGACAGTAGCCTAGTTCCAGGATCCCAACCAGGGGACACATTCTCCATGCCTATATCCCTCCAACCACTGATGGGTGGTTGTTGGGATGGTACAAACCAGGGAGGAAGAAACCAAGAGGGTGCTTGTCACCATGAAGCCAGGAGATGACACAGAGCTGGTAACTTGCCTCAGATTTGGCAAATGTCATAATACCTGGTATCATTCCCCTGACAGGTTGCATTTCCCCACTTAGGGGCAGATACCCAGTAGTGAAAAGTATGGTGAGAAATAATACCATCCTAGCTAAACTTAACTGAGCACCCATTTGGTTCCTGGCATTATACTGAATCCTTTACAAGGGAGTTATTTTCTTTTAATCCTTATGGCAGCTGCCTGTGGTAGGTACCACTCTTACACACTTTACAAATAACCAGCTCTACATAGGAACCATCCTTTTATCCATCCCAGCAGTCTATTCACATGGAGTGGCAAATAAAGCTCAGGGAAGGCAAGCAATTTGCCTAAAGCCCACACAGGTGAGGAGTGGTGGGACTGGGGATTGAATCATGGTCAGTGTGACTCTACAGTCCTGTCCCTTTCCTTTCACTTGTGTTTTCATTCAATAAATGACTGCAGTGAGCTGAAGTGGTGATAGAATCAACACCCAAAAGGAACACAACAGGCTGAAATGTTTACCTCAATCATTAAGATAAAGCAGAGTAGAGATACATAAAAAGTCATCCAATTTTGGGGAAAATAGGCAGCCCACGCACAAGGCGAGTGAGTCCAGTTTAGAGGAAGCATGTGTGGAAATGACTCAGAGGTTCACCAGCCTGCCCATCCATCCATCCATCCATCCATCCATCCATCCATCCATCCATCCATCCCCATCTATCCAGAAACTTAACCATTAGGAGTAAGACCCTCTGGGTTCCATGCCAACCTCCTGGAGTCAGCTAGGTTGGCTGTGCCCACCATATGAGAGAGGGCAGGCCAAGGTCAGGAAGGACACACAGATATCTCCTCCCAACTCCAGCTGTGCAGACCAGTTGTAGGGAACAGCATTTTTAACCTCTGGATCATTGGAAAGACAGAGAAAAGGTAATTTTTTTTAAGGAACACCTGGAATAACTCAGACTTTCTTTTTCTAAAATAGATTTTAATTTTTAGAGAAATTTTAGGTTCACAGTAAGATTGAGTGGAAGGTACAGAGATTTCCCAGGGTCTCCCTGCTCTTACATACAAACAGCTTCTCTGCTACCGACGATTACATCCCACTGATTGAAACTGCCCACACATCATCATTTCCCACAGCCCATAGGTCGCTGGGATTGTGAGGTGCTGGTTTGAGTGCTCACTCTGTCTGTGCTGGCCTTGAGATCTTGTCCTCATGTAGCTACTACCAACTGCACCAAGGCTTGAAGCCAGGATTGGTGATTCCCAGCAGGGTAGGCGCCTAGCAGTCCTGACGGCTGCATGGGGTTCCACATGTGGAGAAGTGGACTGACTGGCAAGGAGACCATCTCCCAAGATCTGAAGGGCCGTCCTGGAAGGCCAGACTGAGTTATTTGGGATATGCTCACACCAATCATGAGACTTGTCTGCAGGACAAAGAGCAGGGCCCCTCTAAGCGGTTGCCCATCACCTGGATGCCCGGAGGACAGCCCTGCCTGGGGAAGTTGGCCTACCCCACCTGGAAGGTCTGTTTTGACTCTCACTTTGACAGATTCAGCGTGGCTCCCCTCTGTTGGGCCCTGCTCTGTGCTGCTCTGGGTGCTGTGGGTGAGTAAGACAGGACCCAGTTCCTCGGGGCCGTGACCTGCTGAGAAATGCTGCTTGTGTCCTTCCTGCACTTGCTGCTCCTTGTTGTCCTGGAGGCCAAGGAGGCTCTCTGGGGTCCTGGGAGTGCTGGAGCTCCAGGACAAGGAGCTGGTGCCTTTAGCTAAGTGGACCTCAGCCACCTGGCCTCTGAGTCAGCCACCCCAGAAGTCTCACTCCCTGTGGCACAGTCTTGCTCTAGACCCTTGAGGCTCCAGCAGGGAGCGAAGGGCTTAGAGAGTACAGGCCCTGCTACTGTTTCCTATGTCTCTCAGAGGGTCCTCCCTCACCTGCCTAAAGGGCCCCTAAGAGGGCTGTCACCTTCCTTCATGAAGCACATACACTTCTTCCAAGATGGTGGTACCATGAAGCAAGACCCTCCCTTTAGGGAGGCCTATGCCACCTACTGCCTGGGTTTTAACTCAAAATGCTGCTTTCCCTTTTGGAAGATGCTCCCTAACCCAGTGCCCAGGAATTGTCAAAACTAGAAAACCCGCTTGACGAGGCTTACAGGAGTGGCTCCATCCTGGCCCCCTACTTGCCTGCAGATGGTGAGCTCATTGCAGTCATTGTCATCCAAGATCCCAAATCTTGGAGGTGAGATGAGGATGAAGATGATTGATGATGACTGATGATGACAACAGAAATAGCTTACTTGGCACCCAAGTCCTGTGTGCATTAATTCACTAAATCACCCAGCTACCCACCCGTTGTCCTAACCCAGGACCTGCCTCTTCCTCATGGAGGCCACACCTGGGATGGCCCCAACTCCATGCCAGGGAGGCTCTGAATCTGGCAGCTGTCCATTAGAATCTCCTGGGTAGCTTATTAAAAATATATCTGTCTAGGCCCTAGCCCCAGAGACTGCGCTGTTGGCCTAGGGTGAGGCCTGATGTTTTAAAAACCCAGTTGATTCGGGTATATATCCTGGGTGAAGTTCTCTGTGCTCAGTGGAGCCTGTGATGTACATTGATGGTCTCCAGCCCTGGTTCTCAAGCCAAGCACAACTGTTCAGATACCTTTCCTAGCATGGAGCTCAGGATGACCTTGGATACAGGGGAGCCAGAGGGCTGTGGAGCAGGTGTGTGTGCACACATGTGCACTTTCTGGGGAAGTGGTTGGCAGGGCGGGGAGGGAGGGAGGGATAGTTCTATGTCCTCGGCTGCTATCTGGGGGTTGGTAGTAGGGATGGGAGTGGAACAGCACCCTCCCCTGCAATAGAGGAGGGCTTGGCCTGGCTCTGCCAAGCCCGCAATCAAGCACATGTCAAGCCTACAAATCAGGGGAGAAAATAGTGTTTGGAGGCCACAGGAGCCAGCACCAAAGAGGAGCCTGTGGACTGCTCCCCAGAAGCATCTGACTGTGGACACAGGTACAGAAGTGTTTCCACAGGAGGGCCCCTCTCCAGACCTCAGAGGTCCTACCCTCCTCACACTGTCTCATTCCTTGACCTTTCCATTCTTCCAAATCATCTCAGCTATCACCTTTTCCAGGAAGTCTTCCCTGATGAGCCCAATCTGACCCTGAGGCCCACTCATCACTGAAGTGGCCCCTGTAAGCCCAGCTTAAACACCATAGGAGCTTTTGCTGATTTGTGGATGAACAGACACTTGTAGCAGATCTACAGAGAACTTATCATATCTCTGCCCTGCCTGACAGGAGTTAGTTGGTTCCTCTCGCTTCTCACTGCTCTCAGGAGATGGCCTTGCCCTTGAGCATGCTCACTGTGGGCTTTTTTGTAGTGTGGCTGGGCCAAAGCCTTTGTGTCTACTCTAGACTTCTGTTCTCCAGGTACAGAATGATCATGTTGGACTAGGATGGTCACTTTCAGAACAACAAATACTAAATTCTCAAGTCTGCCTGGGATCATCTTAACCCACCTCATTCTGGAGAGCCCCTACATGACCTTCAAGGCCCAGGTGATCCTCCTAAGCTACATCAGTGCCCCCCATCCTGGCTGCCACAGCGCTTCACCCACGGCTCTGCTACAGTCTTCGGCCAGCATGGCCCTGGCTATTCTGGAATCTGGGATCGCTAGGTCTCTGAATTCTTTGAATAGGGATTATCATATTATAGCAGTGCCTGGCTCAGGGTGACCAAAAATGTGACCTTAATGAATGAATGCGTGAGTGACTACATGAGTTCAACTCCTCGAGTTCAGTCCTTAACCTCTGTAGCCAGGAGGAGGTAGATGAAGGGGAATGAAGAAAGATGCCTCCAGGGGCTCCAGAGGAATCCTGTCTGCCACACACCCAAGAACTGGAACCACCAGCTGGGATAGGGCAATGGTGAGCACATCCCAGGACACTTCAGCCACTCAATCAGGGACTGCCTTCAAGCCATCCACCTTTGGGCCCTTTGCTCTGATGGGTGCCCAGGGGCAAGTGTTGGAGTCTGGGCAGAGGAGGAGCCGTGGCCTAACTAGCAGAAATTCTTCCTGAGCCTGACTCGATTAGAAAGCTTAAAGTGTGGCCTTGAACGCTTGATATCCTCAAGGCCAGGAGCTGGGCATCCTGGTACCAGAGCCTGGAGGAAGGGGCTAGTTCAGGTTTCTCCAGCACAGAGCTCCACCCCAAAAGGCAGGGTCTGGACTAATTGGCTTGCCCTCTTTCTGCTGCCAATGGAGAAAGTCTTGGCTAATTTGCCGGAACGCTCTAGTTAAATGCCAATTAGGATGTTCTGTCCACTGCTTTCTTCCAATATATTAATAATGTAATTAAGCATTTATTGCCTGCGCAAATTAAAAATTAACTTAAACGGACAGCCTGGAAAAGTGAGGAAGTGACCGCTTAAACAACCAATTTGCATCTCATTGGAATATCAACATCTAAACACAGCCCTGTCCAGGGGTGCCGGTTTGGTCTTCCAGTGAGGGGGGCCCCTGCCAGCTGCCAACAGCTGCTGGCGTCTCTTTCTTCACGCCTGACTCTGCCTGTCCATCGGGCCCCAATTCTAGGTGTGGGGGATGTGATCTCACCCGTAAATGGGCAGGAGGCTTTCTGCTAAGCAGCCACCTTGGTTTCTATCATCCCAACCCCCTCTCCCAGGGGACTGTGGTATGGATTTCAGTGAAAAGAGATGCTCCCGGGGGCTGGCTGGAGGGGGCAATCCCTGAAGCCCCTGCTCCTCCCACCCCCAGGATCAATTTGTCCTGCATTCCAGCCTGGGAGATGGGGCACAGATGGTGCTGGTGTGGGGATGGGGAGGAAGCCAAGGAACAAGGAGACCTTTTCCCCAACCTACCTCTGGAGGGAAATGGGGGAGGGGGTGGGGGCTGGTCTCTGAGAACTGACAGGAGATGGGGTTGGGCAGTGTCCTCAGAAAAGATGAAAGGGTAGAACTCCTCTTTATTCTCTGTCCCCAGGGGTCTGTCTAACATGGCAGGTGTGACACTGCTGGTTTTCTTCTCCAAAAAGCCACAGGGGAGGACTTGGCAGGAAGGAGCAGGACAGCAGGGAAGAGGCTACCAGGAGAACTGGGAGGGACAAGGTGGGTACATGCAGCCCAGGAGCTCTGGGTAGGAGGCTCCAGCCAGCATGGCCCTGCCTCTATGCTCTGTCCCTTAGCCTTCTCGGGCTTCCCTTTCTTGAAGGACCCCCTCCTGAGCTTGCAGAAGACAACCCTCCCTATGCCATGCTGCCAATCACTGCCCGTGGCCCTCCCACTTGAGTGGGAGATGGCTCCATGACAGCCTTTGGGCATTCTTCCTGGGGGACTCTTGCAAGGGCAGGTGAGATGCCTCTGGGGGTCTGTGTCCCTGTCACGGTACCAAGGGGGAAGAGGTGAGGGCCCCCCCCCACCAAGCTCTCCTGCAAAGCTGCCCTCTCTAGCTTTGCGGCTCACCCACCCCTGCAGTTACTAGAAGCCAATGGTTTTGTTTTAAACACTTTATTTATAAAAAAGTACATTTTTTCCTCAGTACATTTTTCAACCCATCATTTTTTTTATACAAGTAAAAGGGGGTGAGGCAAATACCCCTTGGGTCAGAACCAGGAGAATCTGCTGGGCCGTCCCCAGGACCAAAGATGAAAACGGTGACGAAGAAACTGAAGCAAAGGAAGCAAATCACACTCAGAGGTGAGGGTGGCAGCTTCTCCTGGATTTTGTTTCCATTTGTACAAAAAAAAGAAAACCATTTTTTTTTTTTTTTTGCGGCCAACAAGCCCATTCCTCACAGCAGGGGTCAGAAGAGCAGCAGCAGCAGAGGCCAGAGCCTCACCTCCTGGGCCTCCCTGGCCCGGGGTGGCTCGGCCTACCTACCCCTCACTAGGAGAGGGTTTCTGTTGGCAGTCAGGCTTTGGGGGTCTCTATCTGGACCTCCAGAGGCCTGGGAGCACCCCCCTCCTCCCAGGAGAGGGAACACCAGTGTCTGCTGGGCTTGGGCAGGCTGCCTGCATCCACCTGACACGAGTCCCTATTCTGTCTTGAGGACAGCAGAAAGTTATTGCACCAGTGACTGGGGCACATGCCCAGGACCAGAGCCCCCGTGGGCCTCTCTTATGACCTGAGCACTGAGAGGAATCATTGTTTCTCCTTAAGGGCTTCTAGCAGCTTCTGCCCATTCCTGGGTTGCATCTGTGCTGAGTGCTCATCTGGCCACGTGTGTGCATGCACACACACCTGTGCTTGGGTCTGTGGGAGGTGTGTGTGTCCTCCACATGCATGCATGCTGGGCCTGAGGTGGCGGCACTTACAGGCTTGGGTGCACCTATTCTGTGCTGCTGCTTTTCAGATCCTTCTGGTAAAAGGGGACTCAGATGGTTGTTGCACATTAGAACAATACCAAAATCTGTAAGAAAATAGGGGCATAGGGGCAGCGGGGTGGGGGTAAGGACAGGGAGGGCAACAAGAGGCAGGATGACAACCAGGGAGGCCTTGGCACAATTAATACCAAGTTTATTTTATTTCTGGCAAAGCAGAAGCTCAGATCATGCTGGGGGCATGAAGGAGAAGCAAAATGTCCTCATCTCTCTGCTGGGCCGGACCTCCCTTTGCCAGATGGCTATGTCTGCAGCTCAGCGGTAGTGCCCACTGTCCCACAAACATGGAGCTCAGAAATCTCCATCTCCCTAGTCTGAGTGCTGACCCCTGCTTCATGCCAATGCTCAGCCCAGGTTGGCATGCTGAGGCTGGACTCCTGGACCGTGCTGCATGGATCCCATAATTTGTGCTTTGCTTGGGGGGAAGATGTGGAGGTGT
Source organism: Marmota marmota marmota (assembly GCF_001458135.2). NCBI lineage: Eukaryota > Metazoa > Chordata > Mammalia > Rodentia > Sciuridae > Marmota > Marmota marmota. Next base: position 4,665,650 of record NW_026000242.1, on the reverse strand, counting down.
GTCAAGTGGGACTCAGTGCTTTGTCTGGGCCCGGGGCCTCCTCAGTCCATCACAGAATGAGGAACAGGGTGGCAGTGTAGGGCAAGGGAGATGTAGGAGGACAAGTCCCTTCAGTCTCATGATTCCATGGGGACAGGGAATGCCTCTGTTAGGCTGGGCCCTGGGATGGCCTCCTCCCTGGAGAGAAGGGGCCAGCAGAGCGGCCAGAGTGGCATGAGGAGGGATGGGGCAGTGATGTAACATGGGAAAATCCCCTGCCCGGGGGGACACTAATACTGCTGGGAGAAGTGGCCCAGCTCCTCCTCTCCCTCTGCCCTGTGTCTAAAAAGACCCCAGAATTTTCTCCCCTAACTCCACTCCATGCAGTGCCCCCAATGCTAAGAAGGGAGAGCCGCCCCAGGGCTGGCATGGCTTCAGACTTCTGCTACGTGGCTACTGGGCGGCCTGGCTGGGGCTGGGGCAGTGAGGGCTGGTGAGGGTGGCCCAGCTGGTGGGCCCAGGGTTGCCAGGGCAGAGATAGAGCTTTGCCTGGGGGTTTGATAGCAGCACCAGGGGGAGTGGGGAAGGGACTGGGGGCTCCCTTAGGAAGCCTATGGCAGGGTGGGTCAGTGCCCGTGGGGCACAGAGTGGTCTGCCTCCCCCCCAAATAATATTTGTCATCCCACAGAGCATGATACCCTGGGCTGAGGAGCTGGGATCCTGAGGGGTAGGCCGGGGGCCCTTGGAGCCCAGCTCTCCTGTTCCAGGGCCTTTCCCATGGGCATGTCCATCTAGAGTGCCGGGGAGTTGGGGGGGGCAGATGGAGGAACTGAGGCACTTTGATCTGGGAGACAGAGAGGGCTGGAAGGGGCCTTCTTTCACTGTACACATGGGACAGTGGTCCTGGATGGTCCAGAGGAAACTAGAGTCCCATTCCAGGAGGGAATTGACAAAGACAGGCCTCTCCCTGGTCTTCCCCTCAGCCCAGAATGGGCAAAGGGAAGCTGAGCAGAGAACAGAGTGGGTGAGCAATAGGTCTCCTGGCTGCCCACCCACTTTGCACTTTCTTCGAGGCCTGTGACATTGACATTGGCCTTCGTGTGTGAGGGGTTAGCTGTCCTCCTATCAGACCATGTTTGCAGATCTTCTATGGCATGGCTTCTTTCTCTTCTCCCCATAAACACTTCTTGGCCTCTAACTCTGGAGGGAATTCCCTTCTGGGAATTCAGCCCTGACTCTCCAAGAGAGTCAAGTGTTGCTAGCACTTGACAGATAAGGGAGAAATCTGAGAAAGCTGCATGCTGTAAGGAAAGGTAGGGGTCAGCCTGAAACCCTAGAGTGGTAGCATCAGGGAGGCCTCCTCCTAGCTGCCCTGGAAGCTTCTACAGGCTGCTGCTACCCTGATCTGGGAAGAGAGAAGAGGTGTGGGGGACAGCCTTGGGCAGTGTCCAGCCTGGGAAGGGCATGTGAGCCCTGGGGGAGAGCAGGGGTAGACCGGTGGTGTGTGTGCATGTAGTATGTGCATGTGTTGGCAGAGGCATATAGGAAGTGTGGGCAGAGTCCACCTGGGGTCCCCCAATATGTGGGGAGCAGATCAGGGGTAAAGGGAGGGATGCACCTGAGCAGGGTCAACTCCACTCTGTAGGCCAACGAGGAAAAAAATGTAAAAACCACCCTACCAGGAAAACACACTGCCCCAAGACCCAGGTAGGGACCTCGACTTGATTCACTTAACAAACAAGACTCCCCTGGGTGCTTTGGAGAAGCCACCCCAACCCCGCTACCTCTGGGGTACACCTGCTGTCTAGACCAGGGCTCCAAACTCCAGCTTCCTTAGCCTAGGGCTGGGGGGTATTGGCTTCCCTCTCCACGGGAGGAGGAGCAGCACTGGGGAGTAGGGTGTGGGGGGCTCTACCTCTTGGAGCCCCTTGAGCCCTCCACTCCCAATGAAGAGAATACAAATAGATTCCAGTGTTGGGGGGCGGGGGAGGGCTGGCTCCCCAAACCCTGAAGGGATGCCCAGGTACACAAGACAAGAACAGGGCTCCCTACACATAGGGCCGTGGGTGGGGTTGTTAAAGGAAAGATACAGCAACACCAAGCCACAGTCGAACACAACACCATGGGGAAGGGCCGGGAGAGGGAGGAAATTAAAACAAAGCCAGGTCGGCTCTGCCCTGGGCTCCCCTGGCTCCCCAGGAGTTTGGGGCTGGCTTTGGGCAGCTGGGCGAGTCTCTGCCGGGCTCCTGGAGGAGTGGGTGTCGAGGGTGGGCAGGGGGCGTGCGGGTAGGGGCTGGGGAGAAGTGGGCACAGACAGAGGCTCCGGAAGGGGACTACACATACCACTCCTTCTTGGAAATGAAAGACCCGTCATTCTGAGAAACCATGTTCTCAGCCAAGTCCAGCTGCTCGGGGTCGTACTGGTAGCCCAGAGTCCGGTCCCCGTAGCCGTCCTGACGGGCCTCGGCCTCATCCACCGTGAAGTAGGGCCGCTTGGCCTCCTCGTCGTATTTGGGGTGCGGGCCGCCCATCTTACGCTCACCCCCTCCACCGCCCTCCTCCTCCTCTTCCTCCTCGTAGCTGCTCCCGCCCAGCGGGCCCGCCTTCTTCTCATCGTCCGAGTCATCGGGGTACTGCAGGTTCTGCGCCATGGGCGGGTGGTGCTGGGGGATGCCCGCCTTACTGTAGCCGTTGCCGTACACGTGCTTCTTGGTGCTGTAGTCACCCTTGAAGGTGTGCCGGCGCCGGCGCAGGGCCACCACGATCCCGCCGACCACAATCAGCACCAGCAGGACGCTCCCCGCCACGCCCCCAATGATGGCCGTGGGCACCGGCCCGGCGCGCCGCCCATGCTCGGGAGGAGATGTGTAGGGGAATTCTGGGTGAGGAAAAGAGACGGAGGGGACAGCGTCAGCTTCGGCTCCTCGGGAGTCAGCAGGGTGGGTAGGGAGGCAGGGGAGGGAAAGGCCGGGAAGTGGGCCCAAGGCCCCGGATAGGATGTTCACACCCGAGGTTTGAGTAGCTCCAGCTCCAGAGGCCCCTTGGTCTCCACCCCTCCTGGTGCCCAACGGTACCACAGCTGGAGTGAAAGAGGCGAGAGCGGAAAGAGGCAGAGAGTACCAGAGCAGGATCGCAGCACCAGGGCCTTCCATCCTGACCATCTTGGGGGGTGGTGGCAGCCCAGCTCCACTCCCATTTGCGGTGCAGAGGCACATGGGCAGCACCACCCTTGGCAGGTGTCCACTAGATGCCATTCACTGTCTCTAGAGGCAGGTATGCCATTCATTTCTACTCAGATACATGAGGGGATGAGGCTCAAGGAAGTTAAAGAACTTGCCCGAGGCCACCCAGTGAACAATACAATCTTGTTTCTCTTGCATGTAAAGCCTGTGCAGTCACCAATGCCCCTCTGCCTGACACCAGGTGGTCACTGTGCTCCAACACCATCACCTTGGCTACTAGACCCAGAGCCCAGAGCCCAGAGCCCAGAGCAGACTAAGTGTTCTGTGCTTATTTCATCTGCCCCCAGGGCACAGGGAAAATGAGTTCCTAAGTTTTGGCCTGGTAGGTGCTCAGTGAGTGCCAATCAGCTGCCAAGGTGCCAGAAACCAGGGCTGCGGCTCTTGGCTGTGATCTGGGCCTGTAGGGCAAGGTGGGGGCTTGGTGGTGCTGCCAGCATAGGCTAGAGGCATGAGATACCCAGCATGGCAGGGCGTAGGCGCAGAGCGGAAGCAGGGAGTGGACACACGTGTATGCACCAGAGAGACTAGGGCACGTGAGTAAGAATGTGCGTGGAGCCACACGCCTATGCCAGGGTGGAGTGTGTGTACAGCTGTGTGCACACTGAGGACAGAGCAGAAATGAGAGGTAGGAAAGGTGGAAAGAGGAAAATGAAGAAGAGTTGTCAGGAGAGAAGGTCCAGGGGGTGATTTCTGTGCCAGTGGGGACAGCACACAGTATTGTTCTACCCTATCTTTTTGGTGCCTGGGAGGGTGTGGAAGCCAGGCTAGAGGCCAGAGGTCCCCGGGTGAGGCTCAGGGAGGCGGTTCCCAGCACCACCACAGGGTGGCACCGGAGACCGTGGCTGGGTTTGGTCAGTAGGAGCCAGAGTGCAGCCCAGGGCTACCCCTGGGGGCTGACCTGTGCTGCTCTCCCTCCTCTCTTTGGGCCAAGGTAGAGTGTCTATCTGGGCCTCTGTGGTGGCCCCTGGAAGTCTGTTACTGCCAGCTCACTCCCTGATTCAGCATCACTCACTCCACTGGAATCGGCTCCTCCCATGAGCCCACTCCCTCCTCCTGGGTGGAGCTGGCCCCTGAGAGCCTGTGGGGTGCTGTAGGCAGCAGGCAGCAGGGAGGAGTGGGGCGGAGATTCTGGGAAGGAGCAGAGGCCTTCCTGCAGTTTAGGCTGGAAGGGCTAAGAAAACACAGGGGCCCAAAGGAGGGGAGGCCATTTGCCTGAGGTCACGTGTTGGAACTAGGGCCACCCAGATGCTCCTATGCCTGGAACTGGAGGAGAGAAGCCCCGAGGACTTAACTTCCATTTGTCGCTACTGTGTCCTCAGTACAGGTCACTGAGGAGCTGCCCCATAAATATTTACTGAATATCTGTCCTGACTGCTTCTATCCAGAACAGTCTCCTGGAACCTCTTGCTTCTCCTGGCTCACCAGGTCCCATCTGTTACTGACCTTAGAATGGCTCCATACCTACTCCACATGGCTGCTGCCATCTTATGTGTCCTGGGGGCAATGGAGTGTGTGTGTGGGGAACCTCGCTTCATCTGTACTTTCAACCTGCCTGTGACCCCTTTGCTTCTCACTAGGTCTAAATAATCTCTCCTTTCCACACCTGCCTTTAGCTCTCTACTCACCATCCAATCAGCAAACACGCCTGAGCATCTGTAGTAGGGTACAAGCAACTACAGCCTTGCCAGAGAATCAAATGACATGCTTAGAGTTGAGCAGCGAGCAGAAGTCAAGGGGTTGGACAGTGACGTGCTCAGGAGTGTTGGGGAACATAGGACGATGTGGCATAGAGTTAGAAAAGGGGCTCTGGAGGAGGCCAGACTCTGCCTAACCTTGAAGGAAGCCATGCATTTGTAGAGGACAAGAGGACAGGCAGGGCACCCTGATGGAGGGATCTGCTTCCTGTTTTGGAAACCTGTCCCTTGCCTGCTGAGACAGGATCCTTGGTCCTTGGTTTTCCTCTCTGGGTGTCCTTTCCACTGTGCCATCTCACTGCAAGCTCTGCCCTTGGACCTTCAGCCCTGACCCTGTTTCTTTTCTAGTGACACACCTGGTCTCAGTTTGACAGGTGAGCTTTATCCTCCTGGCTCTTCAAACCATTTTGGGTACACAGTTCTCACCTATGCCAGGATGTTGTCCCCAAAGGCCCCTTAGACAGCATTCCCCAAACTGGTCCACGGAACCTCAAACCACTGGCTCGGGGTCAGCAAAAACACTGGGGTCACACATTTTGGAAACTTTTGCTTAGGCAAAGTACCAGGGCCCGTCACCTTCTCACCCACATTGAATTGTAAGAGGGACATGTGGGGTGGAGTGTTTCTCAGTTTCTTGGAGTATGAACCTCCAGTCCCCTGTCTCCAGGACTGTCTCAGAGGACTCCTATGTAGGGGCACACCTTTGAAAAACTGCCCACGATTACATCCTTCTTTGAAATTCTCATCACCAACTCAAAACCCATCTGTTCCAAGGCAGTTCTACATCTTCCCTCCAAATCCTTTCCATTCAACACATCTCCCTTGTGTCCTCTACTGCCACCAATATTTGTCTGCTCTTACATCTCAGAATTGTGATCATTGATTTTTCTCCACCTCCTAGGTCAAAATCTGTCATAAATTCTGTTGACTCCTCCTGTTCATTTTCTCACCACACCATGCAGGTGTTTACTGTTGCAGTAGACTCCTGGGTCTCCTACCTGCCCTGGGTCTCTTTCCCCCTTGCTGGGCAGAGGTTAATTTTCACTGTATAGATGACTGACTGCTTCCTTTTTTGAAGACCAGCAGTAACTCCCACACGCCCTGGTGGGCCTTGCAGTCTGGCCTTCAAGGCTTCCACCATGCCGCCTCATCTTGACTTTGACCAGCGTGCCTTCCTTGCAGTCTGCTATGGTTTGAAAAAGTGACCCCCAGAGGCCCATGTGTTGGAGACTTGGTTTCTGGCTCAATGTGCCATTGGGTGGTAGTAGAACATTTAGAGGTGGAGCCCAGTGGGAGGAAGTTAGGTCATTTAGGTGTGCCCTTGAAGGGGATATTGGGACCTGGCCCCTTTCTGTCTCTTTTTGCTTCCTGGCTGCCAGGAGGCAAGCAGCTTCCTCTATCATGCACTCCCACCATGATGTGCTGTCTTGCACAGGCCCCAAAAGCAACAGGCCAACTGACCACAGATTGAAACCTCTGAAATTGTTAGCCAAAATAAACTGTTTTCTTTTTATATTACCTCAGGTATTTTGTTACAGTAATAGAAAACTGTTCTTGCTATCCAAGTGGGTTCCTTATTGTAAGTCTTTGATTATGCTGCGCACCCTGCCAAGGATGCTGTTCCCTGTTCTCCTTTCCATCTACTGCAGTCTCTTATTCTATTCTTCATGCAGCCTTCTCATAGTTTTCTCTGTAGAATTCTTATGTACTAATGATCTGCACCTCTTATTCTGGTTTAGACCATTGCTAATTCCATTCCATTAATCACAAATTAATATAGGATTGCAAGTAAATGCAAATTAGGATTAACTACTATTGGCTGTGGTCCTTCTGCCAGTTTTCAAAGGACTAAAGCTCTTGTCTTTCGCAGGAACTCAACAGGAAGCAGTGGCCTCATAATCTGGGATTGATTCATTTCAGTGGGTTGCAGCTGTGTAGAACTCTAGTTACCTTTGTGCTCTCTTTGACAGCAGAGAACCAATGAAAAACAAACTCCCCTACATTTTACTCAACTAGATTGGATTTTTTGACCCCACTAATCAGTGTAGAAGGGTTTACCATATTATCTGTTTCATGAGAGTGGTTGGTGTTCCAAAGGAATTTGTAAATTATAATCTGAATGAATTTAGAACCTGATCACCTCTCACTACCCCTGTCATGACCACCCTGCACCAAGACACCATCATCTCTCACTTGGAATATTTATTGCAACAGCCACCTCACTGCTCTCCAGATTCGACCCTGTCCCTCTATAGACTATTTTCAACACAGCAGCCAGAGAGATCCTGTTAAAGTGTAAATTACATCACACCACTTCTCCACCAAGAGCCCTCCAATGGCTTTCCCTGTTTCACTGACATAAAAGCCCAGATTTGCAGAGCCTAGAATGCTCTCCGTGACCTGCTCTCTGCTGCCATCTCATCTTGCTTTCTTGTAGGCTGTTCCATTCCAGGCACCGACAGTGCTCAGGGCCTTTGCACTGGCTACTGCACACCCCGGAGGACTCTGGAGGGCTCTTCCCCAGGGATCCTGTGGTTCACTCCATCATTAAATGTCACCTTCTCATTGAGACTTCCTCGACTACCCTATTTAAAATTGCAGTGAATGAGGCCCCCATCCCCCAGCACTTGTGATCCACCTTACTCTGTTCTTCTTTTTTTCCATTTCACCTTCAAAATTACTATATAAGCTTTACAAGGACAGGGACTTAGTCTGTTTGCTCATTGATGTATCCCAAGTGCCTAGCTTGCCTGGCATGTGGATAGAGTTCAAGAAATATTTGTTGAATGAAAAAATGAATTTTCTCACGGCAAGGCTATCTTAGAGGAGAGCTAGCTTTAAGTGAGCAAGTTTTCCGAAGATACTCAAACCAGGCATGGGGTGCACTGGGGACCTCATTTCACTAGAGTCAGGGACAGGAGGAGTGGACCAAGGGTTTGGGGTCAGATTATATCAAGTTTCTTTGCCTTCCAGGCTCTCTGCTTAACTTTCTCTCTTTTTGTTCCTTCCTAAATGCTAAGGAAGTTTACTCTTGCCTGGGTATCTTTTGGGACCAAAGAGAACCCTGGTTATTTTTGCTGCTGTAGGGTCAGGCCCAGGGAGAGGTAAAAGAATGGCTAAGATAAGATGACCTTCCAGAATTGCAGACTTCAGAGTGAAGCTGCCAAGCAGAGGAGGCAGAAGAAAGGAGTAGATACGGAGACCTAATTCGTGTGCAGGCAGAAGGGGCTGTTTGGTGTGGATGGAGCATCCTTCCCCTCCCCCTCTGTCCCTCCAGCTGTCACATTCAGCCAGTAGTTCCTGTCTCTGTGCCAGAGCAGAGCTGCAAGGGCCGCAGCTGGGAGGAGAGAGAAGAGCCGGGCAGTGGGGTCATTTGCGCTTGCTGGCGGGGGCCCAGCCGGCCTCCCTCACATCCTTTTACAAAGCGGGCAGATTGGCCCTGTTCCTGAAGGGTGCAGTCTCCCGTCTGGGATCCCAGGCTGGCTGGAACCACAGGGTAATGGGGCTGTCCATTTCTTTGGGGCCCTGGTTCCTTGTGAGGTGGGTGGGCTGGTGTGTGGGGACCCTGGATGAATCTGAGGTGGAATGGGGTTAGGGCTTAAAGTCTGTATCTGAATGTTTGGGCTCATTTCATTTCCAAAGCCAATGCCTGATGCTTCCTCAGGCAGGAAATGCTCAGGCATCAGATTAGGCCCAGAAGCTGTAAGAACTACACCTCCCAGCATGCAGTGCAGCTGGCCGCAGGGAGAGGAGGAAGGCCTGGGGTCGGTCACCCTCTGGGAAGCCCTGCTGTCCTCCTGCAGCTGCAGCAGCTGTGCATTGTGTCAGACCATCAGGCAGGGCTTCAGCAAGCTGGAGGAGGACCGGATCCTCCCAGAGGTACAGACACAGCTGCGTTCTCAGCCTCCCAGACACACCGCCATTTGCCGGCTTAGAGAGAGGCACGTTTACCGGCAGCACAGCCATGAGCTCCCATTTGCACACTCAGCATGCAGACAGTGGCTCGCCTGCCTACACTGGCTCACTGTTACACACTCACAGAAGCACACACCCATACTCATGCCTGGACATGCACACCTGCAGGCTTACCCCGCTCCCCTCCAGCTGGACAGTTCTTGGAGGCTCGCCACCCTTGGTCTGAAGAACCCCTGGCCTGATGGGGAGACCTGTTACTGAGCCCTCAAAGGATGAGTCCTGACTTCACTGGAAATGAGAGGGACAGATATCCTATACCCTAGTGACCTACCTGCCCTGCTCTTGGGAAGTGACAAGAGGCTGGGTCCCTGTCAGAGAGGCCTGGACGCTTTCTTTCTAACACCTGCAGGGATAGATGCTGCTCTATTGGTCTTTTTAGTCTGATCAAGGTCATACCTGGGACCCCTTTCCTGCTCTTAGCATTACTCCTTGAGGAAGAAGGGAGGAGCTCTCCCTCCCTTGTGTAGCTACTGGGCCAACCCCAGGAAATTTGCTCCTCAGCAAAAGGGTCTGTGAAATGGGCTTCTCTGGGGGTCCCAGGTGCCACGGAAACACACCAACAAATCCCACCGGGTTCCCCTCCTTGGTTCTCTTGTTCCCATAGCCGCAGCCTGGGCCTGTTGTTTGCATCCGGGACTTACTATGACAGCTCCCCCACGGGTGTCTGGTGCCACCCGCAGCCTCCTGCCTATGCAGTCTAGCCCACATGCCCACCTCACTGCTTCCCTGCTGAGCCCTTCAGAGGCCCCAGTGGCCTTGCTCCTAACCCAGCCTCGTGCTCTGGTCTTTGCTTCCCACCTGCTCCATGCCTGGCTCCCTGACCTCTGCCTCCGCCACTCCCTCTCCTGCAGCTCTGCCCCGCGTGCCTGCACATGTGTGTCTTGGTGAACCCTGCAGCTCGAGTCCCGGCCTTGCCCCAGCTGCTTTCATTGTCCTCTCCAGATGCGCCCAGGGCAAAGCTATTACCCAAACGGATGGCCAGAATAAAAAATTAAATTTCCACTTATCCCTCTCACTCATGCATTCCCTCCGGACCAGTGGGGCTTGGAGCACAGGGTATGGCTATGTCCCAATGGGACAAGCCCCTGGAGAATATGGCAGCTCCTGGCGGGTGTGAGATGAAGGGTGGTGAGGTTTGCTGCTACTTGGGAGCTGCCCAAGGGCACAAGAATCAACAGCCCCAAAGAGGCTCAGGCACCTGGCTGATGGAGGCAGCCCAAGAGACTCCCCCTGGGGAGGGCCAGCCCACAGTTGCGGCCTATCAGTGATTCACTAAGCGCCCTGCTTCCCTAGCTTCTGCCCAAGGCAGCCGTCAACAATAGAGTCGTGTTGTGTCCCTCTTCCAGCTGGAGCCCTGGTGTCCCTGGCCCATCTGCCCCAACCTACACTAGCATGATGTGGGTGCAGGCAAATAGCACATGCTGCCACCCAGGCGGGACCACAGCACCCCGGCAGGTTAGGACAGCAGCTGGCGTGTCACGGCGGGTTTCTCTTCTCCCTCCCTTCCTGAGTCCCTGAGGAACAGTCCTGCACTCGCGGTCATCCTGCTTCCTCCTGGGCGTTGGGGGAAGGGAGGCTGTGACTCCCCCCTCCACCCTGCCACTGGGGCTGGGCACACTACTTGGCCTAGCAGGGCCTCTGTCTGGTCCTCTCTTGCTGGGCAGTAAGGTCAGTGGGAGGACATTGCTCTTGGGTTTCTTGGCTTCCTCCTGATTTCCCAATCAGCAGTCTCCCCAGAGAGCCTGGCTGGTGGAAGGGGATGTGGCACTGTGGTCCACCAACAGGAGAAAGCATTGCCCTGCTGGGAGCACTGCATGGTCATAAGAAGCCTGAGAGAAACACAACCATCTCTGCATTATAAATAAGGAAACTAAGGCTCAGAGAGGTGAAGAATTTGCTCACGGCCACACAGCCAGAAAGAGCCAGCATGTGAACATACTTGGTCTCATATGATGCTTCCTCCCCAGGGGTTAGTTATGCTCCTTAGGAAGGTGGCACTGCCTTTCCTCATCTGCCCCCACAGCATTAGGGCCAGAGCCTGGGTCTCTGAGGCTCTGGGTTTGGCTCATACTTACTTCAGGAGGGAGAAGAGTGTGACTCTGGTCCTCTCTTCTACCTGCCAATCTATGGGTGCCCCCAAACCCTAGCCTGCTAGGGGGGCTACCTCAGCCTCTCCTAAGCTCAACCCTGACACTTCTATTCCTGTAAACAGTCCAGAACCAGAGGCAGGGAGTGGCTCCCAGTTGAGAGGTGACACAACAGCCTAAGGACAGTTAGATGCAACACCTGGATAGTTTTGGGCTCCTCTTTCTTGAATGTACTCACCCCTAAGGTCTCACACTCCTGAGACAGGCTCAGAGCCAGCGGATCCTCAGAGTTTGCCCAAATCCTGTACCTGGAACCCAGGAACCTCCGCCCAGTTTCCTGTATGCCTGAAGTCACTTTCTGCACATGTTACTTCCTGTCTTCCTTGGCAGCAGCATGATGCCACTTCCCATTCTAGGAGGTTCTTTCTGTCACTTTCTCACCCTGCAACTAGTTTAGGTTCAATGTTAAAGACACTCTCTCTTGTAAAGTTAGATGACCATTTACTCCTCTATTGCCTTGTTTGGATGCTTCCATTAATCATGAGGATAATGACAGAGGTCACAATAATAATCATAGAACACTGGCTATCTATCCACAGACTTATGCCAGGTGTAATTCCAACAGCTGACTTCCTTCCAGGCAGGTCACATTATCCCCATCGTACAGATGAGGCTTGTTCGGGGGCATGTCCCTTGTGCAGTCTATCTCCAGAACATCTATCCCTTGTTGTCCCTTTCCTGAGAGGGAAGGTAGCTGATCCACCTCATTGTGTTGACAGAGAAAGATCAGGGGAATCAGCAATTCAGCTGCAGGACACACACACCACTGTGGCTTTGGGCTATATCTAGTCTTCCTGCTTGAGGTAAGCCTCTCCAGGCGGCCCATACAGGTTTCCCCAACTGCAGGGACATAGCTAAAGGGGATGGGCTCCACCTACAGACCTGCCCCACCATGCCAGCCTCTCAAGGTGTGCTTTGCTGGCAGATCCAGGGACAGGACCCCTCCCCCACCCCATGCCTCCAAATAGCCCTGCTGCAAGCAACACTTTCTTCCTCCCTTTTAGAGCCTCTGCCCTCCCCTCTCTGATTGGGAGTCACCCTGATTGTCTCCCACACAGCCCTAAATAAAGCAAAGAGAAAAGCAAAGCATGACCAATGGCCAAAGCTCCGGGAGAACCAGAGAAGCAGGAAAAGGAGACACAAACTCCCTGTAACAGGTGGGGGACGCAAGTAGTAGAGGATCCCCAGGGCGGGGCGAGGCAGGGGAGGGTGCAACTTCCTACCTGTGATATTGACCTCCACCTGGCCTGAGCGGGTGCCAATGGAGTTGGTGGCCTCACAGATGTAGGTCCCTGCCAGGCTATAGTTGATGGGTCCTCTGAAGAAGAGTGTTCTATTCTGGGCTTCCACGCCCCTGGGGAGAGAGCCATTCAGCCTGTGGGAATTGGGAGATATGGCACAGGGTTACGGATCTTCAGCCCCAAGAAGCTGCCCTTGGGTCTGCCTCTTGGCTGCAAGCCTACCAGCCCTTTGCTGAGTGCTTGTGGTAGGGTCTGTATTAGGAGGAGGGAAAAAAAAAAACAAAAACCCACAACAATGATCTCTTGCATTTGGCAGTTTTATATCATTCACTGTTTCATATTTGATCACTGTAACACTAAAGATGGGTACCTGCCCCATGAAACATGAAATCTCAGGTTCAAGGTCAAGGGAACATCTAGAGAAGTGGCAGAATGGAATCTCTAGCCAGCTCTCTGGTCTCCTGGAGGGTGTTCTTTCTACTGCTCCTGGTTCCTTAGTCTCCTGGTGGCTGAGGAACAGCAGAGTTGCCTGGGTCCTGACCCCAGGTTCTCCTGAAGCAGAACCACTGGGATGAGGGTCTGGCCATCTGCATTTTAAGAAGCTCTTCAGAGAGTGAGATAGGAATTGTTTTGGGTCATTATCTTGTGCTGCTGCTGGGCATGTCACAGGACTTTTTCCTGTGTTTCCTGGGAGTTTGCTGAGGTTCGAAACCTTCCTTCTTCCTGATCCTGATGTTGGGGAACTATTAGTCAGTGGACCCAGAAGCTCCTCCATAAACAGAGCTGCACTGGTAAGCAGGCTCCGCCTACTCACACCTTCAGAAACACTTTTTGTTGTGGGAAGTGGAGGATAACAGGTAGGGCATGCCAGGGCCCTCTGCTTCCTGGAGAATGGGTAGAGACTCATTCTGAGCCTCTGTCTTCTGGACACCTATGTCAACCTTGTTGGTTTCCCCCACACCCCTGCCTTTCTGGGTGTTCCTTCCAGATCTCTCCGGGAGGCACTTTGGCCCAGGCTGTTAGAGATGGCTGGAGGGGAGACAGTCCCCTCCAAGGGCTAGGTCCAAAGACCGTGAAGCCAAGAATGGGGCAGTAGGACACGGTTGGGGGCATTCCATGAGCTCAAGCCTTCTGGGCTGATTGCTGCCTCCACCCGCAAAATCTAGGGGTGATGGAGAGGAGAAATAGGGACAAAGAATGATCTGGGATTTCCAGAATGCCAGCATCCCTGGGGACACCTTGATAAAAATAAATGCTGGGGGCTGGGGTGGGAGTGACTCAGACTGAATCACCAAAGGAAAATGACAAAATTATTTATTAGTGAGAGGAAGGGAAGTAGATTACAGGGAAGCCCTCTCTGGCAAAATGATTTGTTCAACTGACCCTGGAATTCAAACATGGAAATAAGTGTGTGTGTGTGTGTGTATGTGTGTACATGGGGGGGGGAGTGTCTTTGGGGTCATGCTTCTTGCTGAGAAACCTGAGCCCAGACCCTAATTTCTTCCTTGCCTAAGGCTCCTGGAGGTTGGGCCCACGATCCTGCGAGGTATACTCAAGGCAGTAGCCAGCCCTGCGGCACTTACGTGGTCCAGTGGTACTCAGTGGCTGGGGGATTAGCGTCAGCTTTGCATGTCAGCTTCACATCCATCCGCTGCAGGTACCAGTTGCCATCAAAACCCTCGATGGTCACCTCAGGCTCATCTGTAGGGTGAGGGATGGTGTTTGAAGAGGGTGAGATTAGGAAAGCAGAACTTAAGGTGAGGGAGCCCCAGATGTGGGGGAATGGGAGGAGGACACTGGAAACAGCTGGAAGAGGGAGAGGAAGGGTGGGGTCCTAGGAACTCAGAAATGGCAAGGGGAGGAGGAAGGGAAGAGGGAGGAGATGGGAAGACAGCACCTCAGGAAGGAGGAAAGGATGAGAGGCAGAATTGGAGGGAGGGGGGCCGCCCTGGCACCCTGCCCTGCTCACACTGCACGTTGAGGGTGAGGCTTTCCCTGAAGCGATCCATGTGGTAGTTGACGATGCAGGCCAGGGACTGCCGGTGGGCTTCCCGGCTGGGCACCAGGCGGTAACGACTGATGACTGTCACTGTGCCGTTGGGGTTCCGGATCTCCTGGTACTCCGCCTCACCCTTTAGCCGAGTCTCCCAGGACACCACACTGGGAGGCTTCCCATTGGCTGAGGTGCAGGTGGCCACCAGAACCTTGTCATCCTGCCCCTTCTTGGCTCGAAGCACTGTCTGAGTGCCCTCTATCCAGTTGGTGGGTTTGGCTGCGGGAAAGCAGAGCACCATGGGATCAGCCCGTCGCCTCATCAGAGATGCAGAGGCACCGCACACTCTGCCCTGGGCCTTGTCTTCAGGTCATCCTGCCTCGAAGCTGGACTTCACCAATGCCCCTCTTAGAACCTCTCCTGGGAAGTGCTTCGTGTCTGACGGGTCCTCCCTGCTCTACTATCTGTATCCCCTTCTGTTGAGCTTAGGCCTTCTTGGAGTCTTGGCATGCTCAAGTGACATGGCTCCTTTGACTTGCATCCTGGTCACCCACAAACTGTCCCATGGTGGGGGCTCCAACCTGAATAATGATCCTCTAGTCCGCCCCTGCCTCCAACCCCTAAGTGAAGCGTGGGGCAGCCTGGCTAGAAGGGACTGGAAGTGCCATCCCCGGAGCATGGTGCATGCCCACTCCAGGAGGATATCTGGGGCCATTGAGGCACACACTGCAGATGGCCAAGCCCCCAGGTCACGGGCCTCTGGACAAGCAAGAAGGAAGGGCCCAGGCCAGCTTACCCATCACAGTGAGATTGAGCTGGCTCTCCCGATTGCCTGTGGGAAAGGTGGCAAATTCACAGATGTAGACACCCTCATCCTCCAGCTCCAGGCGGGAGAGGCGGATGGTGCCATCAGTGTAGGAGGGCCTCAGGAACTCCACGCGCTCACGGTAGGGGGACAGCACAGAGACACCCATGGCTGGGTTGTAGATGGCCACGTTCTGCTTGGAGCCATTGGTGGCCTTCTGCCATGTGACCTGGGTGATCTTCACGTTGGGCAATGGGTTGGCAAAGGTGCAGTGCAGCACTATGTCCGTGCCGATGAAGCCATACATGGAGTCGTTCACCTGTACCACCTGCGTGTGCGCGCCTGTGTGAGGGGATGACAGGACGTGTCAGTGCCAGGCACCACCTCCCCCACCCACCCACATGGCTCCCTGTGCTCTGGCCTGGTATTTTATAGCAGTCATTAATTTTTAAATTCTTATAATAAAAATATTAATTACTTGTTATAAAAACACTCTGGGTAATACCGAAAATTCTGGATAAGACAATGACAACATCCCATGATCCCACTGTTCAGAAATAGCACTGATAATATTATGGGATTCATCTTCTTTACCTCTGTTCTCTCTGTTTTTTAAAACAAATCAGAACCACAGTGTACAGATCATTCCACACACTGCTTTTTGACTCGGTGATATATCATTAATATTGCTTCACATAGTAAACACATGTCCACACCCTCATTTTTGATGAGCGGTGAGTGGCCTGCTTTCTAAGGAGAGCCCCAGTCTAGGAGCTACGAACTGCTTCTCCTTCCTGGGCCTCAGTCCCTCCTCTGGTAAATGGGGCAGATAATCCAGTCCTTTCTACCTCACAGGGTTGCTAGGGGACCAAATGGTATAATGGATGGGAAAGTGCGTCAGTGGTGATAGTGAGGACCTGTGGTGGCTGTCATCGTGGCCACTGCTGTGGTCTTGTCCCTCACGGCTGGGTCCCTGTTCCCTGATGCACTGGCTTGGCCAGGCAGAGCGACAAAGGTGCTGCCCAAGGCCAGGTCTCCACTGGCTCCCTGTTGCCTTTACAATCAAATCTAAATGTCTTAACTTGGCTTTTGACATCCTTGTCACTTGCCTGTTCCCCACATCTCTCCATAAGCTGGGTTTTCCAGCCTATCCTAAGAACATGGCATGTTTCTGGGTTTCCCTCTCGTCTTCTCCCAGTTACCCAAGTACTATTTCCTGAGTGGCTGTTTGCCAGTCATTATCAGCACTTGGGTCCTGTCTGTGGGCAACTCAGCCCAGCCACCAAGGCACACCAAGCCTGCCCATGAAAGTCTCTAGGCTGTGGCTATGCAGTTCCCTCAGCTGAGGAGGCCCTTCCCCTTCTCCCTATGGAGATCAGGCTGAGGCCACTCATCTTTAGGAACTTCCCTGATCCTCCCAACTAGAGATAACCATCTACCTCTAGCGTAGCTCCTTCTGCCTTGGAATGTGGTGGTTGACCCTCTGACTTCTCCACTGGATTGTGAACACCTCCAGGGCAGGATCTGTGCCTTTTCTCAGTATCCCCAATGCCCAGCCCAGCATCTAACATACAATAGGTGCTAGTCAATATCTGTTGCCAGACTGCAATGGAAGCCAGGAGAACAGAGATTTGCAAGAGGATGGGAGCGACTGACCTCGTGGCATGAATGAACAAATTCCCTCCCGTTGCTCCACCGACTATTTAATCCCATCTACAGTGTCTTCTGTTTGAACTTCTTTACACTTGAACTTGGCTCCGCTCACTGCATTCCATGTCCTGCATTCTAGCTCCATCCAGGCCCACACTCATCCCAAGCCAGTCAAGTCCCCACAACCCATGTCCTTGTCACACATTAGTACACTTCATGTCCTTGAGTCTTTACTTTGCTCAGTCAATTTGTGCCATCAATAATACCAATACTGCTGGGCCCTGTACTGACCCAGAGACAGGGGAAGGACCCCAAGGGAGTCTGGGATTCAAGAGTGGCAATTGGGGCTACAGCCTCTACATGATGGAGACGTAGAATCAGGGTGGGTTCCTCTGAGGGTTCCAAAGCCCACTGACAGGGCAATAAATGGCTCCCCAATCCTCCCCTCCAGGGGGCACAGGAGACTGTAGGATCCCTGGTGCTAGTCACACAGTAAGCACTCAAGAAATGCTTGTGGAGGAAATCTGGCTTGGGTCCCCCCAAGCCAGGCCCTTGTCAGACTCTTAGTTTCCCTGATGTTCTCCTCTGTACGCTTAGTCACATCCACATGGCCCTTCAAGGCACATGCGGTGTCCCCACCCCAGCCTTCCAGCTGGTCCTTTGGAGCTGGTGCCACACTCGACACCTCTCAGGCGGAGGTGCTGCTGCTGGAGGAGTGGATGGGATTAAGGCCGGCCACAGCTGGGGGCTTCTGCTTTTGGTCCCACCTTGGGACATTAGCCTATCACTTCTCCTTTCTGACCTTCCCCTCCCTCTGACAGGCTGGACTACCCTGTCTCAGTGCTCCCTCTGGCCCTAACTGTCTGATGGCAGTCCCGCCTGTGCCCCACCCCAGAAGCAGTTGCACGGTGAGGTCAATGGGCCAGACAGTCCAGCCCGCTTGCTGACTGGCCAGCTGGCAGGTGACTGAACCCTCAATCCTCCCTGGCACGATGAGTGGGTGCTCCCTGCCCCTCCCCCAGCCTCCACTCCCCAAACCTGCTGGAGGCTGCCCAGCTGAGATAATGCGGGTATAATTGGGGAACTTGCGCCACACAAAGCCAGGAACTGGAAAAGCCAGTTGGGAGGGCTTGGGCCATGGGTGAGAGTGGGGGGAAGGGATGCGGGCACCAGGAGCCATATTGGGATTAGTGCCAGGCATGGTGAAGCTGTAGGGGAACAAGGCCCACCATGTCCCAGTGAGCCCCTCTCCTCTCATCCCCCCTGCAGGTGTGGAGGAGGCAGGGCCCAGGCCTTGGTGCACAGGCTGACATTCATTTGCTGCCTCTGGAGTGACCTCATCCTTTAGGGCCATGTCAGTGCCAGGAGGGGAGATTGCTGATAGCATCTGGGCATGCGGGGAAGGGCATTGAAAGGGGCTCTGGTGCCCAGACAGGGGTAGCCCTCCTCATCCCTGAGTCTATTTGGGGGAGCTGCTCTTCTCCATTGTGACAGTGAGGAAAGTTTCTGGCTTCCTCTTACTGTGCTCCTGGCCCTTTCTATCCCCAAGATGGGCCGGGTGGGGTGGGGCAGGGAGGACCTCTAAGGAACAGCATGCTCACTTTTGCTTTTTGCCTTTGACACAGCTGCTAGAAGGGTCTGGGGTCCAGCGTGAGGGGTCTTTGAAATATGGGGTTTGAGTCACTGGGGATGGTATACCAGAGCCCTGGAACTGAGAGGAACAGGAAGACGGGCAAGATTGGAAATTCCCCTGTGGGCTCCCCTCTTCCCCACTCCAGGTGGAGGCACCTGGAACCCAAGCTTCTGCCTGGGGCTTTCTGTCTTAGTCCGATAATCTAGAAATGGACAAGGGTGGCTTCCGCTCTCTGAAGGGCCGTCCCAGCACATCTCCTCCAGGCAGCAGGCAGGGACGCTAAGAGCTGGCAACGTGGGCTCGCACTGCGCTTCTGCACGTCCTGGCTATCCAGCTGTGGGTCAGTGAATTCACCTCTTTGTCGCTCAGTTCTCACTGAGGCCACACTTCGGCAAGATGGGGATTCTAATAGTCAATACCTGCCCCATAAAATTGTTGTAAGGATTAAATGAAAGAGTACAGGGGAGACTCAGAGAGCAGCATTTAGCACAATTAATGCTCAATAAATGTTAGTTGCCATCACCATCATCATCTTTCATCTCAGAAGCAGTACACCTCCTTCCTGGAACTTCATTCGATGAATGTTTACTGAGCATGTACCCCACACAGGGCACTATACTGGGTGCTATGAGGTCCCCCTCTTCCCAGATACCTCTGTAGCTCTTTATTCCTTCTTTAGCTGACACTTCTACTCATATTCCAAGAGCATATGACATACATCTGTACCCTTTAATTTTCTGTTTCTTGGCATGTGTGTTGGGTCTGTGTCTCACCTCCCAACAGATTGCGAGCCCCTGTGCAAGGGGCAGGATTATCCTTGGGTTGCCTTGACCATGTCACTCCTGATGCTGGTGGGTCCTGAGCCTAGGGAATCCCTGCTGACCTTCTCTGCTTCCCCAAACACTCTCTCTCCTCCCCTGCAGGCTCGTGGGAACTGGGATCACTGGCAAGGCAGCACATTGGAGCTCAATGGACCAAGCAGCCCATCACTTACCAAGTCCAAGGGGTTGGGTCACTTGCCCAGGGACATAGAACACCAACCTCAGTCTAGTACTCTTCCCACCCTGCCCCCAAACAGACTTTGGCTTAATCTAACTCCCCAGAGTCTTTGTTCTGGATTGTGTCCTTCCTGAAATGTCCCTCCATCACCCCTTGTGAGAATGACACAAACACCAGTTAGAATCTTGCAGCCACACAGTCGACTGGCCACCCTGCAGTGGGGTTCAGTGACTGAGTGCCAGAAACGGGGGCTTTGGACAGCTCAGGTGGGGCACCTGCAGAAGGCTGCTAGTTGCAGAGCAGGGAGATCCAGAGAGAAAAGGAGTGAAGAGTGAAGATCCCCTGGGCACCCGTGCCCTCAGTAGAGGGGCTCTTGCATCCCAAAGATATTGAAAGAATGAAATTTTTCCCCTGTCCTCAAGCACCGCTTATATTCTTCCTGACCACCTTATGAACCCAGGGTCTGGGACATGGGTCCCTGGGGTTTGTGCTCAGGGGCCTCAGTTTCCCCACTAGTGCTCAGGTTGAACAGTTTGGGTGACCTGGCTTCCCAGAAGTGCTGAGCCAGCACAACAGGCGTCAGGCCGGCCCCCCCCCCCACCCCGGACCGTCACAAACCTGCAAAAGCCCCAGCTCAGCAACAAAACACAAAGGCGCCTCAGTTGTGGCAGACAAACCTGCTCCCCAAGGCCCTGCCCTGCCTGCCATGGAGCTAATCTGCAGGCGGGGGCCACAGGTTCCCACGCAGCAGGGTGTGGCCTGCTCTGCTCCCCTAGACCCGCTTGGAGCAGTTTTTCTTCCTGCACTTTTAAACCTCAGACTCTCCTCTTCCTAGGCAAGCAGGCTGGGACTGGGCCCAGATGGCTAGGTGGGTGGGTGAACAGGGTACCTGGGGGAGTCAAGGGGACTTGGGCTTTCTGGTATGGATCACCTTTTTCTCTGTCCTAGCTGGGTCAACCCTTCCCAGACCCTGCTTTCCTGAGACTTGCCTGAGTACCCTCGGTTGGGTGGACAGAGATGGCAGGCCTGGCCTGGAGTGGAGTGATGGCACATTAGAGACACAGTGCAAGTCTCTTTGTGTGGGGGGCACTGGGCTCCTGAGGGCCTCTGTGAAACCATCGTCCTTTGAGTTCCATCTCTAGGGCTTTCCAGGGATGCTCCCTCCCTCCCCTCCAGGAACTGGCAGAAAGGAGCAGGACTTCCGGTGAGAAACCAGCTAAGTGCAAGTGGGAATGACTCACTCACTGGGGAGGGGGAAGTGCCTCCCCGAAACCCTGTTGAGTCAGCACAGTGACCTAAGGTTATGTGCCCCCCTGCCCCAGCACAGCCTCTTCTCCAAATGTCAATCCTCAGGGCTGGCCAGCTGCTCACTTCCAAAGCCCAGGCTGGCTTCACCTGGGAGAAGCTGTTAAGGGAGACGGTGAGATCAGGAGGCAATCCCTTTTCTGGGGTCTCCTGCTCTCAGAAGGTTTTGGCAATCAGTGTCACCTGGACCCAACCATTCTGTCAGCCAGAACCCACAAGGGTGTGGCTCTCGCTGAAGTCTTTTGAACTTGTCCCATCTCGTATCTGTGCTTCAGGCTCAGTTCCCCATCAGTCTGGAGCTCCTCAAGTGCCCAGCCTGCATGGTCTGCCACCAGACTCCCCTTTACACCAGGATGCAGCCAGAGTCGCCCAACTCAGAGACCTCAGTGAGGAGACAGACTCAGTTCTTAGCCAGCTCCCCAGCCAGCCTTCTGTGGGACTAGGCACATCTAGAAGGCACAGAGCCAGGGTGGACTCCAGTGCAGAGATGCTGGCTAACAGCAGTTCAGGGCCAGGGCTAGACTTAAGTCCACCTGGCCCTGACCTGCTGTTAGCCGGCATTTCTGTTCCCCTGTCTCCTGTAGAGCAGAAACTTTGGCTGGTGGGAGGTGGGCCCTGGAGAATTCTCCCTTGAGGTCAGTGCTGCTAGGACAGCTCCAGGTATCCTGGGGACTCTGAGCCCTCTCCACACCCACCTTGCCAGCAGGGGTGATAACATCCTGGGATCCCACAGTCAGGGGCTAATTGCTGCTGTCCAAGCCTAGGCGCCTCTGCCCCTCCTCTGGGGTCACAGAAACTGCCAATGTTTTCCTCTTGGCTGATGCCCCCCCCCCCCACACTGAGCTGGTTAATGATGGGCTGTGGGGCTGGCGCCCGGCGCCTTGGGTGGGGGAGCACAGTGCGTGGGAGAGGCGGGAGCGCAGCAGCCTGGGAAAAGGCTGAGAAGGAGCCTGAGCCCGGATCTTCCAGACAGGCCTGGCCAGCCCTTCTCTTCTGGCAGCGTGGAAACCCTAGTGTGGCAGCAGCCATATGGGGTGCTTGGCAAGTCCCATCTCTCTTGAAACCTGGCAGGACAGGTTGGGGGACAGGGATGAATCAGGGGGTTAGGTTTTGCCTTCTCCCACTGAGGAGCGGGTGCTGAGGGTGCCTGGACTGCTCTTCTGCTGGCCTGTTTCTTGCCGTTGCTGCAGCCCCAGGAGCCCTGGTAGGCAGGCCTTAGCCACCCCTGACTCTACCTTGGCACCCCAGGGACACGGAGCTTCTCTCTTAGCCCTGCTTTTCTCCATTTCTGGTTTTTTTTTTTTAAACCAGGGATTGAACCCAGGGATGCTCAACCACTGAGCTACATCCTTTAAAAAATAATTTAAAAAAAATTTTTGAGACAGGCTCTCTAAGTTGCTTAGAGCCTTGCTAAGTTGCTGAGGCTGGCTTTGAACTTGTGATCCTCCTGCCTCAACTTCCTGAGCCACAGGGATTACAGGCATGTGCCATCACACCCAGCTCCATTTCTAGTTTGCAAGGTGGCACCTATTGGTCAATTCTACTTCCCATCTTGTACCATACCTGCCACCTTTCCTCTGGGCAGGTGGAGACAAGACAAGGAAAGGCACCCACTGAAAATTGGGAGAGGTGGGCTCTGGTCTCCACTACCTGGTCACTGTTTTTGTCTGGCTTCAGGTAGAGCCAGTGTCCTTTTCTGTAAGATGGGAGTGCTGGACTCGAGGACCCCTAGAACTGTACTGAGGTGGCCTGTCCAGCTCACTCTGCACCTCCCCTGGAGCTGCCTCTGGAAACCTGTCTACCAAGTGGCTCTCTGCCAAGCTCCACCAGGAAGACCTCCCAGATTAAGTGGCATGCCAGGCAAATCCAAGTTGTGCTATGGCCAAGCTAGGGCACATGGGGATCTTCTATAGCCAAGCAATCACCAAGGCCAGCTGACACTAGCTCCTAAGTAGCTTTTCAATTTTTCTAGCTCAAATTCAAACTTGTCCAAAGCCCCCTCTCACCAGAACCCCCTCCCTCTCCCTCACCTTGAGCAGTATCTCACTTGCTCATTTTCTCAAAACTCCTGGGCTGCAACTCTGCTCAATCCCTTCCCTTGGAACCTTAGCACCCACGATTTCCACTCCTTGTCCCTAGGCAGCCCCAATCATCTCTTACTAATCCCCTAGAGTGTGACATTAAGTCTACAGTCTCCTGCCTGCAGCTCCCCCTCTAAACTCTGTCTCACCCAGCAGCCAAGTTCTCTCTCTAAAACATTAAACACTGCTACTTCTAATCCTCCTGTGGCTACCTGAAATCCTCAGGGTCAAGTCCAAGGTCCTCGTGGGCTCTGGACCTCATCTTGGGCATTTCCAGCCTCCAGCCAGCTCTTCTGCCTACGTGCCCTCCCTTCAGCCACACTGAACATTGTCATCAGTTCTCTGTCATGCTGTTCCTTTGGCTAAAAATTCACACCCCATGACTTGCCCAAGTCCTCCTCTTTGTCCTTCCTGAATCACCTTGGACTTGGCTTTTGAGGAGGTGATTTTCTGGAGAGCACCCCCAGCCCCGTGCCAGGAAGCCCCCATCGTGGGCTAGGTGTTCTTGCACCCTGAGGGCCCCTGTACTGGGCATGCTTCTGTCACAGCAGTCCAGCTTCTAGCCTGGCAAACAGAAATCATAAGGGGTCCCCACGTGGTTGATGGACAAGGTTCTGAGCCAGCTGGGGTCCTGGGCCAGGGTTAGCCATTTCTCAGGTCTGACTGTAGTCTCCTGGACACTGCACATTCACCAAGGGGAGGAGTTGGCCAGTGGGGCCTCACACCTGCATGGAAAGGACGCTGGCCAGAGTCCCAAGCTTCTTCCTTCACTGAAAGCAAAAAGCTACACCCTGACAGGGTGTAGTTCTGCCTGATCTGTTGGCCACCTTCTCGCCCCATATCCTACTTGTTTCCCAGTGCTACTTCTTAATTCGCTTCCTCTCTCCTCTGCCCCAGTTCCTAGCAGCCAGTCTCTCTTCTTTTCTCACGCCAGACCATAAGGTGAAAAATATTTTTCTCACCTAAGCGAGCTGTGGCCCTGAGGCCCGGTTCCCAAGGTCTGAGCCCTGTTTGTGTCTGCATGTTCCCCAGCTCCACGCCCCTCCCACCATGGCTGGGATTGCTCCTGTCCTGGCCTTTCTCAGTCTTGCACACCCTGAAGCCCTTGGCTCTTAAGGCCAAGATTCAGGCAGGGCCCAGACCTCTCCAACCCAGCTGTAGCAAATGACAGTCTCATGACAGACACGGCAGCCCGGAGTTCCCTCGGCGAGCATGCATTGCTAATGACATATTTTGGGGAGTGCAGCAGCAATCTCTTTGGAAGGCTAGTGTGGGGGTGGGAGAAGCTGGGGGCTGCTGAGAAAGCAGAGGGAGAATTCCCCAGGCTTCCCGGGGAGAACCTTTTAAAAGCTCAGTATTGATAAAGGCGTTGTCTCAGCCCTCTGGGTTCCAAGGGATCTTCAACACCCGTTTGAAAGCAGAGGGCTCTGGGATCTGCCCTACCCCAGGAGGGGCCAGTTGGCCCACCCCAGCATCCAGTTCTGCTGATGCCCTGTGCAGCTACAGGCAGGCAGCTGCCTGCACAGCTGGCTGCCGGGGGAGGCATTCAGGTGGGTGCAAGGTGTCTTCCTGCAGGGAAGGCTCATTCTCAGAACACAGGGTTGGGTGGAAGGTATGAGAGGATAGAGAAGGGGTTGAGAGGAACGGGTATATCAGGCAATGAACCCATTAGCATCGACCTGAATTCAGATGGACCTGGGTTTGATTCTGCAATTTATTAGATGGGTGACTTTGATGAGTTGCATGAATTTCTTTGGGTCTTAGCTTCCTTATGTATAAAAGAGAGGGGATAATACTACCTCTAGGGCTGATAATGGCAGCATTCAGACAGTTCTGAGCGTCGTGCTGGGCACATGGGTATGCTATTGAAGTAGCTGAGCACTATAAGGTGGGGGAGACCTGCTAGGATTCAGGTGAGCCGCTCCCATCCCAGCTGTACCTGCCCACCATGTGCTCATGAGCGAGTCCTTGCTGTGCCACCTCCAGGAGCACTACTGACCTCAGCATCACTGGCATTTTGGGCTGGATAATTTTGTGTTGTGGATTTGTCCCATGCATTGAAGAATACTTTGTAACGTCTCTGGCCTCTACCCACAAGATGTCAGGAGTACCACCTCCACTTGTGACACCCCAAAAAACGTCTCCAGACATCGTTACATGTCCCCAAGGGGGCAAACTGCTCCCAATTAAGACCACTGGTTGGCAGGGTGTCAGGCTCAGGCAGAGGTGGTGGAGTTCATGGTGAAGGTGCAGAGGGGAGTGGGGGGCCTGTTGGGGGTACTCTGACAGGGAACTTTTCTTGCATGTCCAGGGACAGAGATCCCAGAGGCAGGCTAGGACAGTGGTTTGGGCGTTCCTCTCTGGAAAGTCTGGTCCTCACCTCTGCAGGAGGAGGGACAATGTACATGGGAGATGAGCGGGGAGAACAGGGGACTCTGGGGAGCTCGCTATCAGAACATGGGTTGTCGAGTGGCTTGCATGTCTCTAGAAGATGCAAGAGGACAGGGAAGGGACACAGACGGAGACACACAGAGGAGGTGTTGGCCAAACTCTGAGACAGGAGGGCAGAGGCTGCGAAGGCAGGGGCTGGGCTGCTTCTCAGAGCAGAAACGAGGTCAGGCGGCATCTTCCCTCGGCTGGTAAACTGCTATCATTTCAGAAGGATTTTCACCTCATTTGGTTCCTGCTTAAATGAAATCCACAACATGTGTTCTCTGCATTAGTGGAGTGTTTGTGCTTAATTAGTGGCAAATTCTTTCATATTAAAGTCATTAAGTTTTGCCGTTTGCTCTCCTCACCCTGGGCCTGGCTCTGCTGGCTTTCCCTTTAATGTGGGAGGGTCTGATTGCAGACGCACAGGTTGCTCCAGCCTCAGTCTCAGGAGGTGGACACACGCATGGGCGAGTGCACAGGTACATGCACATACTTGCAGAGGTGTGCACACGGGTGCATAAACACACACACACACACACACACACACACACACACACTCTCACACTTCCTGTGGCATTTTGACCCTACAGCATTTGGACCTGTCACACCCAGGCTGGCATCTGTCACTCCCCAGCTCCTTTGTCCACACCTCGGGCACCTCTATGTGGCTGGCAGCTCTGCCTCTGTCCGCACTGCCTCAGCCTCTGGGGGGTTTCCTTGGTGGCAAGGCTTTAGACACAGAGGGACTGTCCAGGCTTCAGGGTGTGGGCTAGGGTCCTCCTGTGGAAGGGACAATGAGTAGAAAGCAACCTGGATTCTCAAGAGGCCAGGTTCACTTGTCCAGCAAGGCAGCGGGACCCAGAGCTATGTGTGCATTCCTGGAGCAACACAGAGGGCCACTGGAGGGACACCAGGATGGGTGTGTGGGCAGGGCCTGTCTCTTGGCCCTGTCCCCTCAGGAAGGACCTGGTCTCATCAGCCCCTAGTGATCTCTCTGATGATGCTTCAGAGTCATAGAACCAGGGCGACCCAAACTCTTAGACAGGGAGAGGGTCATCAGTGACTAGGTCCTGACACAATCTTCCCTCTACCTGCCTCTGCCTGTCATGAAGCCCCACCCAGCAATGTCCCAACCTGACCCCAGACTGCAGCAGATCAGCACTCAACACATCTCCATTCTACAAAAGCCCTCTCTGCCACCCTCTGAGCCCTGCTCCTGGGCCAGGGACCTCTGGGCAGAGGGTAACAGTTGTCTGCTGCACTTTACTGACCTGGGTCTAGGGGAAGGCAAGAAGGGGAGACCAGAAATGGGACTGGCAAAGATCTGGGATTGTGTTTTTTCTTTGACTCCATTGAGGAGATCCGGCAGTGGGGTGGGAGGTGGGCCAGAATGCAGTTCCCAGCCTGCTGGGCTGGAGAGGAGGCAAGACCCCTCTCAATGCCCCAGAATTCAGACTTGTATCTGCTGGCATCTGCACGGGACCCTGGGGGCATGAGAACTTTGTCACAGGACACAACAGAGGAGGTGAGAACTCAGGGACAAGGGCAGCAGCACCTTCTAATGGCTCTCCGTTCACGCCATGGCTTCAGAACCCATCTAGTCATGCCCCCAACATGCTTTCTGGCCCAGCTCCCATCTCAGTCCTGATTCCCTGTGCTGGCCAAGCCTCAGTGAGAACGAACACTTCCTTCCCCTGCAGACACAGGCAATGGCCTTTGGTTCAACTGGTGCTGGGTCTGCAAAGGCCCCCTGCCCAAACAAAACAAAACAAAACAAAACTCCGAGAATCCCAGGCTTATCCACTCCAGCCTTAACCTGAAAGCATCCTCCGCAGCCACCCACGTAACCCTAGACCAAGACACAAAACCTGGTCTTGAGCCCAACCCCAACCATATCCGGGTTTCAGCCACAAAGTGCAGCAAACCCCAAGCACAGCCACGACTGCAGTGGCAGCCCAATGCTTGCTCTCTCAACACGGGGTTACCAGGGATAGCCCTGGACTCCTGGGCTCAAGTGATCCTCCTGCCTTAGCCTCCTGATCAGCTTTGGTGCTTTCTAGCGGTAGAACCCCTGACCAAGGCCTATGACCTTCCCTAAACCCAGCCTTTTCACCTGTAAACTGGGGCCTAGCATGTCCACCTTGCTTGGTTGGGGTGAGATCACCTGTGTAAAATGACCTCCTCCATCCCAGGCAGTCCTCTGGGAGACCTGCTGGGCTTCCTCCTCCCCCCTCCTCAGCAGCACTAGATCGTCACTCTTCACTTGGCAAAGTGCGGAGAGGAGCACAGCCCTGCCGCTGCCACTACCTGTCCTCTTCCTGCCCGGCCAGGCAGGGGCGTATGGGGTGAGGGGACCCCAGAGGTAGGGAGATCCCAGGCCTGGCCCCTCCCCCCGCTCTGCTGGCTCCCCCAGGCTCCCCCGGCTCTGGTGCCGGTGTCAGTTTCGAACGTAGGGTCTTTCCCACCCCCCACATCCCTCTGCCCAATGTGAATCTATCAGGGGCCTCGCCCAGTCCTGCTCCAGCTCCGACTTGCCAGGGTTTCAGGAGTCACTGGGTAGGGGCCGGCATGCCAGGGCCTGCTCCTCATCCTGCCCCGAAGAGAGAGCCAGCACGTAGGCACAGGGCACAGCGCCCAGCTGTGGAGACGCAGCCCAGCCTCTGTGGCCACCTGCTTCCCTCTCGGGCCCCTCCTTCCCCCTTCGGCCCTCTTGGCCCTGCTGCAGCCCGTGGCCCAGATGTGTGTGTGCGAAGGGTGGACCTCATGTTCCCCAAGTCTGGGAAGAGTGCTGTCCCTTCACCTGCCCCAGGATTGAGTCATCATCCCCTTAGCAGCAGAAGCCCAGGGTCTGCGGTGCTCTCCTTTCTTCCTAGGAGAGAAAGTACAAGAGGGCCATGTTCCCTGCCAGGCCCCTCCCAGAGGTGTAAGAACAGTTAGCATGCGCATGTCAGCTGCCTGTGCCAGGCCGGGTCTGAATGTTTACATTTATTAACTCCCTTAATTCTTACAACTCCAGGAGCTAAGTATCATTATTGTCTCATCTTAGAGATGAGGAATTCAGAGAAGGCAAATAATCTGCCCAGGGTCAAACAGCCTGTGAGGCTGGTTCTGATCTGGGCAGTCTGTCTCCAGAGGCTACACCTTCTGCCATTGCACTGGATGCCTCAAGGCCTCACTGTGTCCCCTCCCTGGGGAAGCAGTGGCCTGAACCCGTGAGCCCCCAACTGGTGGGTAAGGGTGCAGGGCTCATGCAACCTTTGTCCGTGGGTGGCCCTGGCCTGAGTCTGCTGAGGAGGTGGATGAGGGTGGACACCATCCCCTCCGCCTCTTGGCCTTGGCTCTGGGGAGAGGCCCAGCCTCCTGCAACCTCCCCCACTCCCGTCAGAGCTACAGGCCAACCAGCCACAAAGGATAATATCTCGGACTCCAAACTCATAAAACCTTCCTTATGCCTGACATTTGGATTGAACTGCCACTTTTTGGCTATGGGTCTTTGTCTTCCAGCCCCTCAACTTCTCCACCTGGGAACTGCCAGCTTCTCCACTGGGTGGGGTGGTGGTATCTCCTGGTATTGCCTCCTGGGGTGGTGGGGCTTTAAGGAGGAGTGCTGAGCACTTCCGGGAGTCTTAAAGGGCTAAGGCTGCCAAGTACTAAAAACTGAAGGTACCGGAAATTTAAATATATAATCTCATTTAATCTTCACAACCATCTCAGGAGGGGAGTCCCCTCAACCTCAGGCCCAGAGAGGTGAGTGACTGCCGAGCTCTGTCCTTTCCCAAGGCCGGGAAATGAAAGCCACCGGTCTTCTTTCTGTCCTCATTTTGACCCCTGTCCCTCCCACCTAGCGTGCCCCTCTCTCTGGGTTGTCAGAAGCCTGTAGTCCTGGAAAGCCGCAGCAGGTGCTCCTGAAAAACCAGCTTTTCTCTGAGGGAGGCTCAGGGACCTAAGAGTGGACTTGGAAGTGAGCAGGAGCCGTCCCATCTCCTTCCACCGCTGCATGTTGGCCAGCTCTACCGTCAGGCCTTCCCACCAGAGGCTGCTGGGATAGCACAGCAAATTAGCTTAATGAGTGCGGCCCGGGCTTTAATTGGGGCCCTCTGCTTTGCAGCGACGATGCCTGCTTTCATTTTTGATGCTGGGAAAGGGTGGGTTTTCTCTCCCTCCCGTGCATTTTCACCCAGGCTAATGGCTCCTCACTCAGAAAGGCCCCTATGACTGCTAATTGGATTTAATTACTGGGGTAATTAATGATTTGATTGGAAAACTGAAATGTTGTGGGTGAGTTTTGTGTATAGATAGATGGGCAAGTCAAAGGGACGGAGAACTGAGGCTGAGACCCAAGGAAGGTCGGGGTGGGAAGAAGGAGCGGGCTGAGATCCTTCAGCTGGTTGACCTTAGCGGGGGACCAGCTGGTGGCTCCCCGTGCCTAGATGAGGAAAGATGGGCAGAGGTTGCAAAGAAGCTGTGGGAAGGGAACTGGCAGAGTCTGCCCTGGAGGAAGAGTGGTGGAAAGGTGTGACTTGGCCTGCCAGTGGCTCAATAACGTGATAATGGTGATAATGGTCATGAGAGCACCTGGGAGGACTTATCAGCCAGACACAAGCCCATGGAAATGTACTGTGGTTGCTGCTCTTGTTGTGGTTACAAAGGCCCTGCCTCTGGGTCAGGAGATAAGCACAGGGCTCATCAAGGTGGAGGCAGCCAGGTCCAGAGAGGGGGCAGTGGGCATGTGGTGGAAGGCCACCACCTCTGGCTGTGCACTGTTCTTCCTTTGGTCTCCAGATGTCCCCTAAGGCTCCTGGACTTGTTATCCTGTATCTTTCCTGCTTGGTTCACACCCACAGTCTGAAGTGATGGGGGCTGGGTGGGCAAGACAATTGTTCCTTGAACTTCATGGTGACTTGGAGGTTTTGTGTTATTCTGGGAAGAGGGAGACCAGGGGAAGGAATGGGAGACGAGAAGGGCTGGGAGAGGACTGGCCATCTGGGGATGGATATTTGGTCCATGCAGCTGGGTCCACGTGGCTTGATGATGCTTCCAGGGTGACAGGGTCCCGACCATGTGTCCAGCAGCCATGTGCCTGCCCTGAACTCCTCTCCAGCTGCTCCCTCACCCCCACCTCCAGGGCCCAATCCGATCATTCGCAACATTATAGCCATTTGATTCCTCTTCCTAATTTCTAGGATATGGCCCTGGAGTTCCCCATCCTTACTGCAGCTCGGCTGGGAGTGCAGGCTCCCATTTCTTATCTGGAGTTATGGTACCCATAACACTGAAGATAGCAACCCGAGTAGCGCTTCGAATCTCACTTCATTGTCACAGAGACCCTGTAAGACAGGTGCCACTGTCATGCTAGGAAACTGAGGCCCAGGTCTGGTGTACAAATCTGTCCAAGCCAACAGCTAGTAGGTGGATTTGAATACAAATCAGATGGAATGACGTAAGTCCTCCTCCGACTGACGGCTGTCTGCTGCCTGGGGTAAAGCTAAGCCACTCAACAGGCCTTCACAATCCGCCTCTGCTGCCTAAGTTCCCAGCTACCTCTCCTGCCCTTCCCACGTCCCCACCCTCCACAACAGCCTCGTGGAAACTCCTCTTTCAACACAGTGCCATCCACTGCGTCCCCACAGACCCAACCCCTTGCTCAAATAGCAGTCCCTGGTGTTGGCTGTGACAGAAATGGGGACATGTTCATCTCAGAAGCCCCAGTGCCCATGCCGGTGCTCACAGGAGGAATGCGCTGAATCTGGTTCACTCATGAACTGGGAGCCTGAGCCAAATCCAAGGGAACAGACCAGGGATGCAGGTCCCTGTCAACTTCCCAGGTCACTGTGAGCTTTTAATTTAGGAAGCTGACTGATCAAAGGAGTGCCAAGGACATGATTATTTGAAAAAAGAAAGATTCTGTACAAGAGAAAGGCTAAGAGGCCACAGATGTGGGGGTGCATTTAATTTCAGCTCCAGTGGGAGGAGGAAGCACCCCTCCTATCCTCTGCTGTCCAGGCTGGCTTGCCAGACTCATCCCACCCGCTTCTAGTCCTGGGTATCCTGAGGATCCAGGGTTCTGGAACCAATCAAGAGGAAGGTGTTGCCCACTTTGAAGATGATCAATTGAGACCCAGAAGCGTGAAATGACTTACTTGTGGTTATACAATAAAGTGCAAAGTCAAGGAGAACTCATCTCTTGACTCTTCTATGTTCTTGGTTCCAAAGAGTGAAGACTTCTGGGTAAGGGTCTCTGATGGGTAGGTTGGTGTCCCATGAGCTTAGAGACCCAGGCGGCCCAGAAAAAGGTGAAGATGGGCAGCTTCCCACCCTCTGCCTCCCACCACCCTTAGGCCTCAGTAGCCCAGGCGGGGCCTTTGGTTGGTGCTCTGGAGTTCAACCCTGCCTGTCTCCTTGGGGTGGGGTGGAGGAGGGAGAGAAGCCTGAAGAAGCAGGTCAGAGCCAATCCTCCCCACTGCCCCACCTCCCCTGAGAGCGCTCAGTGGAGCCTGTAGGACCAGAACCGAGGCGCGCTGTCCTGACATGTCTGGTAGGCACAGCTTGAGTGGGAAGTGAGGTACTGAGTCAGGGCTGGGGGTAGGGGGGAGCAGAGAGGGGAACAGGCAGGGGGGCAGGAGAGAGGTCTGTCCCCCTCAGTGGATAAGGAAGCCAGGGCTGGCAGGAAGCAGGGCAGGGGTGGGTTCCCGGGGTGGGAAGGCAGCTGGTAGGCTCATCGGGTCTTTGGGCCCCGGCCCTGGCTCTCGGGGTGCAGGCTCAGACAGGCCCAGGAGCAGGACTGCTGGAGGCAGGCAGGGGCAGGGTGGGAAGCAACATCTTGTCTCCATTGTCTGGGGCAGGCTGGGTGCTGAGGCCTGATAATAGTGAGATAGCTGCACCACTGCACCCGGATGATGCATGACAATCAACCAGAGGCCTGGAAGTCACCAGGCAGTGGGGGAAGGGGGTCTACCTGCTAGCATCCCCCATTGGGTTGGCCAACACCAGGGGCTGCCCACGGCAGCAGACAGAGGCTGGCTTTGGGAGTGGCAGTGCCCACGCTGCTCAAGGGAAGGCCTTGTGCCCACGGTGGCAGTTGGGGGTCGGGTTGGGGTGAGGATTAGGCGGGGAGACGCTTTGAACCCCAGCAAGACTGGTGGGAACTGGTTCTTGACTCATGGCAGAGAAAGGGGGGGGCGTGGGGAATGGAAGGGTTTGTGCTTTATTATTTATTTTCTTTTATGAGATGTGAACTGAAGTAATTAAAAATACGCATTTTATTTTACACCATCTACCCTGTGGTGTCTCCACATCTTTCTTCCAGACCTGGTCCCATCAGAATGGCTGGCATTTCAGAACAACATCTCATTTTCAAAGTGATAGAGACAGATTGACTATGTGCCTGTTTTTATAAGGCTCAGCTCTGCCCCTCACCCTCCACCGCCCTCCTTTTTGGAGTGTCCCTTACTCTTAAAAATAAATACTGGTGGACAGTATTTGTGCTTCCTGTCTCCTAAAATTCATGTTGTTCTATTTCCACCAGAACTGGGTGAACATGCTCTACGCAGTAGTTCCCTTGTGGGATTCCTGGTTTTTGTTTCCATCTTTTGGAGCAAGTCTTGATATTTTTTGTTTTACAGAGGAGGACACTGAGACCCGCAGCAGGAGATCTGCTCCGGGGCACAGCTAAAGCATAGTTGAATCAGAACTTGAAGCTCAGGATTCTGTCTGCTTTCCCCAGAAGGACGCTGGGGACTCTGCCTTTCTGACTCCTCAATTAAAACCTTCTCCTGAGATTCTAGCTTCTACCTGTCACCTTGCACGACAGCTTTACCTATGTAAGTAGGATGGATGTCCCCAGAGGATGGGGTGGGCATCACAGGCTAAAAGCCCTTGGTGACTTGCCCAGCCTGGATCTCCTCCTGGCACTTTTTCCAGGGACAGGGAAGGGAAAGAGCAGATGGGCTTTGGGGTGGCAGATCCCTAGTGTGGAGCCAACTGGTGCCCAAACAGGTAGCTGGGGACCACACCTGCTCAGGCCCAGGCCCTGCCCTGCCTGACATGCTGCCCCAGGCACCAGTTGGCAAGGACTCTCAAGTGGACTGAAGTAAGGAAGCCTGGAAGTGACACCCATGGTTGACCCTCTTGGCCAGGTGGCAGCAGATGAAAGTCATGCCCAGCCAGAGTTCTGTCTGAGCTTCAGAAACTTCCCAACCAGAGGTTATGGAGAGGGGCTGTCTAATACTACCCTCTGTCTCTGGCACAGCTTGATCCTAAACAGTGGCCCTCGGGTGATTAAATCAGTCTCTTCTCCTCTCAAGGTCTCCTTAGTGGGAGGTTCTACCTTGTTTCCTGGGAAATTGCTAACATGTTTTATATCCTTCACTGGTAGGAAAGTACTTCCTGATACCTGTCCTCAATTTCTCTTCCTGGAATGGAAGCAGACTCCAGTCCACGGTGCGCTTGGGCTGACTGGGTCAGGAACCAGAGCTGGGGATCAGGCAGCTCCTTCTCTTAAGGAGAGAACAGGGGCTGGGGAGGGAGCTCGGGTGGCAGACAGACGTGAGGCTGGCTTCTTCCACTCACCAGTGAGTTGCCACAACTCTGTGAGCCTCCGTTTCCTTACTTATCTGTAAAACTGACTCAATATTTAATCTCAAAATGGCTACAAGGACTCGATAAAATAATGTATCAAGATGATTTTAGCCAAGTGCCTGACAGAGCAGTTGCTCAGGAAGTGGAGGCTGATATGTAGCCACTTTGGAGTCAGGGACAGAGCCACAGCTGAGACTGCCCCTCAGGCTGAAGCAGGGCCCCTTCCTTCACCTTAACGTGGATTCCAAATCCTCCCAAAGCCAAGGTTACTCCTGTTTGCCTGAATTCTCCAGGCTGCCCTGTGCAGGTCTGCAGAGCAAGCCTCAGCCAGTCAACTCTCTCCCTCCAAGTCAGCACCCCCACTGGGGCCTGTGGTACCTGGCCTGGTCCTGAAGCCCTGTGGCCAGTGGAGGCCCAGGAGAGCTCCCCAAAGAGGCAGTCTCTCTGCAGAGGGTAAGGGGCAGGGCACTGTGTCTCTACTGGCTGGCTCCCTGAGCAGGCACACCGCCACCTGTATTTACACCATGGCATGTGACAGGTCCTGAGCGTGTGGCAAGAAGCATGGAGGTAGAGGACACAGAGGTCTGACAGGGTTTAAGGGGGATTTTCCAATCTCTTTCCCAAGTTCCCAGAGTCTAAGGAAATCCTGAGTGTCCTCACGGGAACTCTGGGGCTCATTCCCATGTCCGGCCGACAGATGCCAACGAAGCCAGCTCCTCCCTCTCCCTGTGGCCTTCTTCCCACCATCCTAGCTGGCCACCCCCTGCTGCAGTGCCCAGCACTGAGTCCTGGACAATAGAGGACACCCTCCCAAGTCTCGAACTCCGGCACCTCTGCTGGGCAGGTGCAGCTGGGCCTCTGGGCCTGGCTGTAGTCACAGAATGGCCAGGAGGTCTCCATTCCAACATTTCCATCTGGTCCCTCGTCACCCAAAACATGAGGGAGAGTGAGGGCCTGGAGAGGGCCTTTTTAAAGATACTCAGATATACTGGGCATTAGCACAGCCTGGAGATGCCACCCGCCTGGCTCGTGAGGTGATCAGTACAGACTTTCAAAGCACGGATTATGAGACAGCTGAGGAAACCGAGGCTCAACAGCACTCAGGAACCAAAGCCAAGGTGAGCAGGGGCCAGAACACAAACCCGGGTCTGCCTCCTCTAGATGCAGCGCGAGACCCTGGAAGAGGCAGCACTTTTCAGTCCAGCTCTGAAGACCCGAAGACGCGAATCTCTGAAGACGTGGAAGACAGAAAAACTCAACCTCTCGGGGTCTCTGTTCCCTTCTGTAGAGTGGGAATCACAATTATCACCACATGGCCCCGCAGGTCTACTGGGGCCATCAAATGCAACAAAGCCTGAAGGGGACTATGTTCCCGGCAGGAGGTGAAGGAGCCCTGTTTCCAGGATTGGTGGGCCTGGAACAGGGTGCATGTTCGGGGTGGGGGGGGGGGCGCATCGTAGACTCAGCTGGAGGCGAGGCGGGGGTGGGGGGAATGAGTGTGGGCTGTGACCTTGCCCCTGGACACTGACCTTGTGGTATGACCCTATTGGGCATATGCCCACCTCGTAGCTCTGAGGGTCCCTGATGTGACAAATTTGTTTACTTGCAATGGCATTTATCAAGTACTGATACCAGGTTCACGACAGGCCTAGCCTGGGAGTCAGGAGACCCAGGTTCCAGTCCTGGTGCCGCCAGGAGCCAGTGAACCCAGAAGCTTCTCTTCCCAGGCCTGTTTCTGCATTTAAACGACAGGAGGGCTCGTCGGCTGTCCCTCCTTCAGGCTCCCTCTGGCCCTGCTCAGCATCCAGCCCCCAACAGGCTCCGGTGTGGCAGTAACAAGCTCGCGCAGGCCCGGGGTCGGGGTGAGAGGTTCGCCCCCCACCTTCCCAGGCCCTGGAGGTGGGCTGCCAGGTGGAGGCTGGGGCAGTGGGACCTCCAGGACGCTCTGGCAGCACAGCAGGATGGAGCAGACCAGATGCTGCTACCTTCCAAGGCAGGGCTGGGTCTCAGGGCTTCTCTGAGCCTGCTGTGGAGAGGGGCTTCTCAGACCTGTCATTCTGACATGGCAGGGCTGGGACCCCTGTTCTGGGATGGGGGTGGGTGAGGAAGGTCATCAACTCCAGGAAATGAAGCCATGCTCTTAGTCAAGTCAAGGGGCAGCTAAGCTTCTAGAGCTGGGCTGGCACCTGGCCTGGGAGACCTCGGACTCACACCAGGAAGTGAGGTGGCTCTTAGTAAGAGAGACTCCCAGCAGTGAGTCAGGGCTCAGCAGTGGGGTGAGATGGGCTGGATGGGAGCTCAGGAGCCAGGCCAAGGAGGAGAGTGCTTGCTCAGAGCAGCTCTGGTCATGCCTCTGCCCGTCACTGGCTGTGGGGTCTCCCTGAGGTACTTGACCACAGTGCTTCCGTTCTGTCCTCCATGAGATGGACACGCCACGTACTGCTCCTTATTCCCTGAGCTCATTGCTAGGGTCAAACCCAAGTGAACCTGTGAGTCTGGGAACTTCTCAGGATCTGAGTTCTGTCTCCTAAGGTAATGAGATTGACTGAGTGCCGAGTGGTACTTGTCATCAAACTTTGTCCCCATAATCCTAAATGTGGCGGGTACTGACAGCTGCTTCACCCACGAAGTGAGGAAAACCCAGGACTTAGTGCTAGGATATTTTGGGGGGCTCAGTACCCACGGTAAGTGGACAAGATATATTGTGGGGTCCCTCTCATTTGCAGTCCCTGGAATAGGACTGACACCTCTTCTACCCTTCTGTGTTCTGGAGATAAGTACTGTGACCAAGAGGCCGGGCTGGGATCCCATAGGGCAAGACTGGACTCTCCCAGACTCTGCCCTTCCTCCTGCTCCAGGGGGCATCTGGAGAGGAGACAAATCTAGGGGAGATGTTAATTAGTTCTGACAAATTAATAAAGAAAGCCTAATTTATTCTCCGTATCTAATTTCCTTCTCTGTGCTTTATTTCCCTGTCCAACAAGCTGCTCCTGGGGACATGGAGGGAAAGGTGTGGGGGGTCAACCTGAAGACAGCCCCAACTCACCTGCCTCCTCCTGGCTGGCTCCCTGCCCCGCCCCCCACCCCACCCCTGCTCTGCTCCAGGAAGCCGACCCCAGACATTAAGCTGTCAAACTGCTCCCAATTATCTCCCTCTATGCCCGCCGGCTCCAGGGGCGACAGTTGTAGCAAGCTGGCGTTGACTCATTCTGTCACCGGCCTGCCCTGCTCTGGGAAAATGCGATTTAATGAAGTCCAATGGCAGGGCGGGGGCAGGCAGGGTCCTAGGAAGTGTGGGGATAGCCAATGTTCTCCTCTTCCATCTGTGTGACAGGATCTCACCTCCAGATCCTGGAGGGGTCACCCTGTACCCCTTTCCTTCACTCACTCCTTCAACAGCCCTGAGCGATGATGGCATTAACCTTTCCTGGGAGGGCCTCCGCCTCCCTGGGCTGCCTGTTTTAATAGTGCATGGTCACGACAGCTGGGAAATCCTTCCTGCTGTTTAATCTCCATCCCTTTTGCTGAAGAGGAAGTCCATTGCCCCGTGCTTTTTGATCCTGAGCCTAGGAGTGGGTCAGCCACTGCCAGACACCATCCAGCTAGTACAGAGCTGGGGACACGACTGAGTGCGTGGCACAGCCAGCTCCTGGGCTGGAACAAAGTGAGTCTTCCCTTTTGCTTTTGTCAGGCCAGGCCTGGCCCTGCCTCTTGCCCCATCTTGCCTCACCTCATCAGGGGTTGCTTGTTGGAAATCTCTGTTCCATCTAGTTGTACAGCAGAGAGCTCGAGGTTCAAATCCCAGCTCTGCCACTTGCTAGCTGTGTGACTTTATGCTCTGTGTACACATTTCCTCATTTATAAAAAGGAAGAAAGAATAGTCATTTCCTGAATTGGACAAAACTTTCTTATGTTCCTATATGAATACACGACCAGTGTAGCTCCACATCATGTTCAACCACAAGAATGGGAAGTTATGCTCCATGTATGTATGTCAAAATACACTCTACTGTTGTGTATATCTAAAAAGAGCAAATGAAAAAAAAAAGAATAGTTATTTCCTCACTGGTTGTTGGGAAGAGTAAATGAATTTTCATAAGCAAAGAGCATGGAGCTGAGCCAGGCACAGTGGAAGGGCCAGGTAAATGCCAGTGAGCCCCATGTGAACCCAGTGGCCCTGCCTTATCAAAGTTGGGTGCCCAGTGCCTGCCAGGGCCTGCGTATGGGCAAAACCCACAAGAGTTGACTGATGCAAGGCATGACCAGGAGGCCAAGGTACCTCAATGCTCCCCCAGTCCAGGCAGGCTTGAGAAATGTTCATGGCAGGACCCAACCACAAGTCTTCCTGTCTGTCCCCTCTCTGAGTCTCACGTGCTGGAGTCAAAAAGAGACTTCATGCAGGACCCAAGGGGACAATAAGTAAATGTTTTATAGTGAGACTCAGTAGGGCATCTCTAGAGTTCACAGTTTGGCTCAACCCACAGAAGTGGTGGCACCACCCTGTCTTGTACCCTGCCTGGTCTCTGCCTTGAACTTGACCAGGGGTAGGAACAGTCACTAACTCCACACAGGTCCACTCTGCACAAAGCATGGGCCAGAAGAAACTCCAAGAGCTCCAAAGGAGCAACTAACCCAACACTTCTTTCTGTACACATAGGGAAACAGAGGCCAGAGAGCGCCCAGGGTGACCGGGCAGCCCTCCTAGCTCTAGGGCCATGCAGTCCCTGTAAGCATTCATAGCCCATGTTAGTCAACCACTCGCCGTCTGACTCCCACCCTGGATTTCTATCACCCTGGATTATTAAAGTAGCCCATACCCTTTGGTCTAAGTGAGAGCCCAAAAGGATCAATCATGTAAAATGCAGGGCCACTTCCTGCCAGGATAATGAAATGTGCAGCTCCGCCTGTCTGGCCTGTCAACTCCACTGTGTCTGCATGTGCCCGGCTTGGGACTGGCACCCAGCACCGGGAAATATTCTGGAGGAGAGATGACCCTCCTCACGCCTGTCCTTTCACACGGCTCAGAGCACACACTTACTCTGCCTTCCTGCCATCTCTTCTTCAAGAGAGTGGCTCCCTCCCTGCAAATTTCCTGGCTCGGGACCCCGTCTCAGCACCAGAGACAACTTTCCTTGGCTGGAAGGCCTCCGGTGTGTGATCACCCAGGGCCACATGTCCCGTGTCCTGCACTGCACTATTTTTTCACGTCTGTATAGGAGGGCCAGGGCTGTCTCCCTCCTCCCTGTGGGTCTTTGTTCCCTGAGGTTGTCAGGGCTGGTGGCGAGAAAGGGCAGACTGGGTCAGAGCCCATGGACTTGACTCCCTAGCCTGAGTGTAGGAAGAAGTACTGCAGCTCCCTGGTCCCCACTTCTCACCTGGGTTACTAAGCATCTGGAGGGCTCAGCAAGTCTCCCTTCCTCCTTGGATTATGGGGCAGGCCTCGGAGGTGCTACAACAACCTGCGGCACTCTGGAGGGTCCCTAGGCAGGTGAACAGATGTACAGAAAGGATAGGAGGCTCAGCTGTGCCTGTGTGCCAGGGAGAAGGTGCTCTGGCCACGGCAGCAAGGGCCAGCAAGAGATAGGCCAGGCCCAGGCTGTCTTTGGTTGTGGGTGGGGCGCAGCTACCAGGGGAACCTCCCCGCTCCTGCTCTCTCCACTCCCCTGCTTGGCTTCCCTGCAGCCCAGTCAGGGTGTTAGGCCCATGGGTGGGGGACCCTCTCAGACATTCTTCCACTCAGCCCTGAGGGAGCTTCTGGGGAAAGTACAGGCACTTGGGGACAGGCAGAGTGAGTCCTGCCCCTGGTATGCATTTGTGGAGGTGTGTAAGTAGGCCCTTAACCTCTCTGACCTCAATTTCCTCCAACGTAAAATGGGATAACAGCCTTGAGCTCAGAAGTAGGTCAGGGGGATGAGGCGAGGACCCTGGATAGATGCTAGTGCACATGTGGGCAGGGACGGCTTTCTAGAGCCTAGGACTTGCAAGGAGACTGTGTGTGTGTGTGTGTGTGTGTGTGCGCGCGCTCGCGCGTGTGCTGGAACAGGGGCAGGGTATGCAGGGGCAGGAGGCAGCAGCTGTCCTCTGAAGCATTCATTCATTAATATATTACTATTAGGTCCTAGGGATACAGCATGGAACAAAATAAAAAAAAATTCTCTGGGCTTGTGAAGTTTAGATTCTAGCAAGAGAAAAGACAATGACTGTGATAAAGTTTATATAGGACTATTTTTGGTCAAGGGTGTGCTGGGAAGGCCTTAATGGGAAAGGAGAAAGGACATTTGAGCAAAGAACTAAAGGAGGTGAGCAAGCCAGGACTGGAACTACCCGGGAGAGCATTCCAGGTGGAGGGAGACAAGGTGCAAAGGCCCTGAGGCGGGAGTGTCTCTAGAATTTTTGACCAATGCAGCTGGAGGGGAGAGGTACAGTGGACAGATGATGTGGGCCCTGGGTTTCTAAGGGTCAAATGGGAGCCACTGAAGGGAAGGGGTCAGCAGAGGAAGGACCTATCTGGGCTGTTTTAACAAAATCCCTAACAACTGCTGGAAAGACACAGTAGGGAGTGAAGGCAGGGGACTGGTGAAGAAGCTTCTGCAGTCACTGGGGCATCTCTGTGGCCTGTAGAGTTTGAGGAGGGAGAGCCAGAAGGTAGGGGATGCATCCAGGTTTGTGGGGCCACCTCTCCCACCTGTCCAAGTGAGACAGCTGGCAGCCCACACCCTCTGCCTGCAGACAAGCTGTCTTCCCCATCCGGGCCTTTGGGGGAGGCGGGAGTGGCAGGGTGAGAAGAAAGCCCTGCACAAACAATGGCCTTAAGACAAGAGAGATGTGTGTCCCCCCTTATTTAGGATTGTTATTGGGAGAAATAAACCCCTGCGGTGGCCTCTCCCCTGGCGGGAGCCAGGCCCTCACACCTCTCTTTCCTTCCACCTCCCCTGTTTTCCTCTGACAGAGGGAGGAGATCAAATGACTTTTTATCAAGGGAAAGAGGCTTATCAACACCAGCAGACCCCGACTCCAGATTAAAAGGCAATTAGATGGCTTTGTTTTTATAGGGGCAGAAGGTCTGCTCAGCACCCTCCTGGGGAACTGGATCCTCCCGGCTGGCGAAGGCCAGTGGCTCCTGTGTCCCTGTGGGACAAGCTGTGGCAGGCCCCTTGGCCCACTACCCCCTCCCCAGGAAGGACAGACTTCCTGTGCTCTGAGAACTGCGGGATACCCACAAAGAGGATCCTGGTTGGACCTTCCCAACCAGGTACTGGTGTATCTTCTCTCTGCTCGCCTAAACCCTCAGAGTGAGGGTGGGAGCTGTTTGTCCTCCACCCCCCAGAAAATACAGGACTGACTGCCTTCAAATAAACAGCACAGAACCACTCCCACCAGGGCTCCCAATCCCTTGGAAATGGCATAACAGGGAGGCAGGCCTTGGAGACTCCTCCCGACCAGAGACCCTGGCCTGGGTGTCCTTCACTTGGTTGACCTGTGCTGACAGCACACCTGTTGACAAAGGCCGGCCAGCTCTTCAGAGCACCCATATACATTATCTCACGGAGTCCTCAGGACAACCCTCAGAGTTGGCATCACTCCCCTGCGTTATCCTCAGTCAGGATTTATAGAAGAAACTGAGGGTCAGAGGGCTGTCCTCAGAGTCCAAGGGCAAGACATGTGCCAGAGAACCCAAATCACCCCCATGGGGCCAGAGGAAGAGGAGAGGAAGACGGGGGGAACTAGAATCCATCCCTGGCCTTCCAGTAGTTTCCATCTGGCAAGAACAGGAGGGCCATTGCTGCCCTTAGGGACTGGGTGGATGGGAAAGTCCATCCATCCTTAAATAACCTTGAAGGATGGGGAGGTTTCCATCAGATGCAGTGGAAAGGCCACTGCTCTTGCCTTGTCCCGAAGTTCCCTGGGCTATTGGGCTCCTGCTCACTCCGCCAGCCGAGCCTCCACGCTGCCCTCCTCCTCTGCTACACAGGCTGCACCCCAGAGTATCTTAGGCGCTCACTCTCACTTGCCCCTGAGCCTTTGCATAACTGTCCTGTCTGCTGGGCGTCCCCTCCCCTGTATCCGCCCCACTCCTGTTTTCTGGTTAAAGGTCACTCCTCCTCTCTTGTGGCTGTTCCCCATTCTGCTCCCACCTCTGCCAAACCTTCTACCCCATCTCCCATGTCCCCTGTGCCAGCGGCCATGCCCCTCCATGAAAGCCGTCCACCTTCCCTCCACTCTGACTACGCACAGAGGTAGGCAGCCATACCCACCTCGTCTCGGCCATGCCAAGTTGCTGAGCCCTCCCCCTCCTTCCAGATTCTTCTAGTTACATCTCCCAGATTCAACCCACTGACGCTGGTTCTCCTACTCCACTTCCTTTGACTTGCAAAACATGACTTGGTACACACACGTGCCACGCGCTGTGCCTGTGTTTGGGGGGAGCCGCCAGTAGTGACAACCCGCAGAAGGTGGAGAAATGAGAAAGACTAAGGCATTTTCTTTTTCTGTGGAAACTCAGCCTAACAAGGGCCCCAGACATGAAAACAAGTAATTACTGTGTGCTAAGTGCTGCATTTTGTTTATTTGTTTTTTAAAGTATGAACCAAAAGTGAAGGAGTTGGGGGGGGGCGTTCTGTCTGTGGGTGATGGAAGATCCCAGCCAAGATCAAGTTTCTAGCTGGATCTTGTAGGATGAGCAGGAGTCCCTCAGAGAGGAAAGGGTGTCTTTGAAACCTGGGTGTGTCTGAAATGTCAGATATTGGGGGGCTGGGAGGTCTGAATGGTAGGGGCCAATTTAAAAGACCTCATTTTAGACAAGTGTCTGAACTTCACATTGTGGGCAAAGGGGCATCATGGACATTCTAAGCAGGTACTGACCTGGCCACATTTGTGCTTTAAAAGGAGGGACATGGAACTTTAAGGGCAAACATGTCAGTCACAAAGGGCCACAAGCTGTATGGTTCCATTTAGGGAATAACATGTCCAGAACAGGCAAATCCATAGATGCAGAAAGTGGATTTAGTGGTAGCCAGAGGTGGGGCAGGGAAGTGGGAGCGATGGCTAGCCCAGGACAGGGCTGCCTTTCCGGGAGGCAAAACGAACACTCTGGGTTGGTAGTGGTGACGGCCATACAACTTTGTGAATATCTTAAGTCACTGAACTGTATGCTTCAGGAAGAGTGAATTTTATGGTATATGAATTGTATCTCAATAAAAAGAAAAAAAGAGGTACATGAAGAAAGACATGGTGGAGAGCTAGGCTGAAGATCGGCAAGCCACCAGGAGACCTGTACAAGACTGCAGCACCCCCCAAACATGGGTGAGCAAAGCCCTTCCGAGGCCTAGAGGCCCACCTCTCTTCCCTGCCTAGGGATGATTCTGCTGGGGGAGGGGACGCTAGAGAGATCCTGGACCCCACCCCCACCATAGCAAGTGTTTCTTGTGCGTATCCTGCATGTGATGGCTTGGACCAGAGTGACAGACATGTCACCTGACAAGACACACCACTTATTTTTGAAGACAGGCAGGTCCCCTGGTAATAGAGCAGGCACGAAGAGGCTCGGCCCTGGACAGGGAAAATTAGGGCAGAAAATAACACTGTGAAAACAGAACTGGCTTTTGAAATGAGAGAGAAGCCCCCTCCTCAGGCCCAGGGTGCCAGGCCTGAGCCCCTGGGAGTCGAGCCATCCTGCTTGGTGGTCCACTGCCCCCACTGGCCCGGAGCTTTCTCTTTGCTGTGTGCCCTTGCTGGGTCACTCTTCTGACTGGCAGCTGGGGGACGAAGGGAGCCAAGGCCACCTTCTAAAGACCATCCTTTCTGTGGGGCCCTGAGTGTCTGTGCTGGGCTGTGACAGAGCACTTGCTTCCTAGGCTGAAGGCCCTGCGTCCCAGGCCCTATCATCTGTGGCTACTGGGTCCTGGAATGGGCTGGGAAGGAGGAAAAGCCATCAGTCTTCTAAGACTTGCAAAGTCGTTGCAGGGTGGGGAGATTCTGAGACACCTGGGTAGGGAAAGGAAGTGGCTGGAGGAGGCATGACAGAGCTTCATCCCACTGCCCAGGTCACTCCTTCTGCCTCAGGTCATGCCCTGTCCCAGGGTGGGGAGGAGAGCAGGCTGGCCCTCCAGTCCCTACGGGTGGAAAGTCCTTATGAATGGAAGGGGAGGGAGAGGGGGAGCGCATGTGGGCAGCCAAAGCAGCCCGGGAAAGAGCAGGAGGTGGGGGGCTGGGACAGGGAAGGATACTGGGGGGCTCTGGGCAGGGAGCAGGTTTATTTCCCTCTCTGAGTATGGGGTGACGGCAGGGCAGAGAGGAGAGAGGGCGAGGCTCAAGAGTTCGAGGGGGAGGACCTAGCTGTTTTTCCCAGCATCCCCCAGGCCACTTCTCTTACCACAAACCTCAGTCTCAAGCCACTTGGTTGTCATGGAAACAGGACGGAATAGAACAGATGGTCTCCACTAGCCAAAT
Source organism: Marmota marmota marmota (assembly GCF_001458135.2). Taxonomy (NCBI): domain Eukaryota; kingdom Metazoa; phylum Chordata; class Mammalia; order Rodentia; family Sciuridae; genus Marmota; species Marmota marmota. The sequence goes on along the minus strand of NW_026000242.1, from coordinate 4,621,447 downwards.
TCCAATTAAACAGGGCAGAGATGGATAGGCAAGGGGGTGTGCTCCGGCTAGGCCATGCAGGGCTCTGCCCCCTCAACCCACCTGCACTCCCTGGGCCACCCGAGGCTGGGCAGGGGGCCTGGGAAGGGGCTCACCCTGCCTTCCCTACCTTCATCCCTTCACTTCTCAAAGGTGGGGGCATGGAGGTTAAGGGAATGCCAACTTTGCGGGGGCCATGTTGGGGGATGCACCTTTACATTTACAGAATCCCTGAAACGGATTCACATGTGTTCACACACGCACACTCAAGCACACGCATGTCACTTAACCAGCTCGTGCACGCCTGTCTGTGTGCTCAGGAGCACACGGGAGCAGTGCAGAAAGGTTAAGCAAAGTCATTACAGAAGCACACTTTTAACACAGCACAAAGAAAATGCTTTGGAAAACAAAATCAGCAATTTATTCCCATTTATTTAATTAACATTAGTAAGACTCTATCAAGTGCCTCCGAGTGGGAATATAAACACACGCCTGTGACGGAGACGGTCCCGGGGCTCAAGGACACAGGCTAAATGAACTGTTAACAGAGCACTGCTCTGGCAGGGCTGCTCACCAAGTGCCACAACAGAGGGAGGAATATTGAATTTGGGGAGGGGGATTAGAGGGAAGGGTGCTTACTCCCAAAGGAGTAAGGTCTGACTGGGTTTTGAAGATGGAGTAGGAGTTCGCCGGGCAGCGAAGGCCAGCCCTCCGAGCACGCCTGCAGGACGAAGGACCACAGCTGACAGAGCAGATCTGCCCACCTGAGTAGAGTCTAGAGTGTCAAGCAATGAGGAAATCCCAAGTCACAATGCTGGCGTCACTGAGGTGGCATCGTTTCTGACCCAAACACTGACACCCCCCCCCCAGACGCTGCCATCGCTCAGCACCGCCTGTGAAGCCACACAGCCATGCACAGTTTCTCACACACACCCCACAGAGCTCCCCGTACTTAGCGGATGCTGAACAAATGGGAAAAAGATGATTTTGTTTGCTGCGAATAAAACGAGGTGGGTATGGAGGCGTCAGGAGAAACAGAAGCATCAGAAGGTCCCCTGTCTGGGCTACGGGTTAAATAGGGTGCCAAGAGAAAACAGAGAAGGAGACCGCAGAGCTTATCGGGCTTGAGAAGCCAGCCGGCTCCCATCATTTTAATAAACATTTATGGGGCACATACTGGGTACAGGGCACTAAACTGGGGCCAGCAGAGATTTTAAGGCCCTTCCTTATGGAGCTCAGGGTCTGGGGGAGGGGGAGGGAGGGGTTTAATTCTAGGCAGGAGCAGAAGACAAGAGGAAAGGTCAGGAGGGAACCAGGCACTTCCCAGGTGGGTGTGCTGGGGCTCTGGCTCTGTCACCAAGGCCCAGGCAGGAGCGCCTGCGGGAGTGGGAACACTCATTTTGGCTGGAACCTGTAGTGGGTCCACGTAGAGTTGTGGGAAGTACCTGGAAAAGTGGGCTTCTGTGAAAGGCAAGTGGTTCTCAACTGGGGGTGCTTTTGCCCCCGGGGGGACCTTCGGCAATGTCTGAAGACAATTTTTATTGTACCACTGCATCATGGGTGAGGAGGAGGATGCTCCCTTAGTGGGAGGAGGCCGGGATGCTGCTAAACATCCTTCACGGCTGGGGACGGCCCCACAGTCAAGAGCTGTGTGTCTGCACGTCAGCAAAACAGTGCTGAGGCTGAAAGCCCGGGCTTACGTCACGGAGCCTGTACTTAAAAAGTCAGTGGCACTAGGGAGCCCATGAGGGCTTCTGAGCAGAAGAGGGATGTGCTCTCACTTCTCTGTGCTCGCTCTGCTGGTAGCAGTGGTGGGGCTGGGAGGGGTCCTTCAGAGAGGGCAGGAGATACAGAACTGACGACACAGCGGGTGCAGGCGGTTAGGAGAAAGAGCAGAACCAGGAGTCCCATGGCAGAAGTGGAAGGTCACCCTTTCAGAGAAGCCCCTGTGGCCCTCCCCCAGGTCAGGCTATGTCTCCGTCACAGCCCCTGTAGCTTTAACCACTGGAATAATTCCCAGGAAACTCTGTGCATCACTGCAGAGGCCGGGGGCCACATCTGTTTTGAGGACAGGCCACCACTACTGTACTCAGCCTCAGCCCACACAAAGGATCGGGGCTGACAGGAGACCCCACTCCCAGGTCCCCTACTTCAACCCTTGCCTCCTTTCTCTCTATTCCCTTTCTTTGCCCCGTCTTTCTCCCCTGACCACAAGGCTTTCAAAAACAGCTCTAGAAAACTCTTCTGACCACCATCAGAACGGGACTGTGCCCAGGACCCCAGGCCACAGGCAGGCCAACCTGGACAAACTCCAGCCAGAAGTTTCCCAGCAGTTAAGAGATGAAAAATGCCAACCCCCAAGACACACGGACCTCTGCGCTTCCTCACCCTAAGCCACCCGCCTGGGGTCAGGTGTCTTCAAGTGCCTCCTGATGCCACCAGAAGAGTCAAGTCTTGAATGTTTCTAGTTGCTTAAAGCATTTTTCCTCACAGAGCGGATGTCCAAAGAGCATTTGTTGGTTGATTGACTGATCTCACCCAAAGGATTAGGGGAACATTTCCCACAGTGCCACCCATGACACTGCACGGTCAGCAGAAAAGGCCCAAAGCCAAAAGAGTCAATGGGGCAGCAGCTGGGGAGACCCTCTCTGGGTGGCCACGGGGCCTGTCCGTCCAGCAGGAAATATCTAGGGGCCTCCAAACAGCCTGTGGGGGAGGGCAGTGGAGCAGGTCACTAATCTCTCTTGGAGATTAAACACCACGATGGCTCTAAAGACCAGACCCAGCTGGGGGAGGGGGTGGCAGTGGGAGGGTCAGAGGGCGAAGCTTGGCTGGGCTGTGGTGACCCAGGTTAGGGGTGGGGGGGGGGCTTCTTTTCTGAGCCTGGACATAGCCTAGAAAGGTCTCCAGGGTTACAGGAGGCAGGGGAATTAAAATTGGGTAAAAAAAAACCCCAATGATTATTAACCAGAGTTACTGATTATTAACCAGAGTTACTGATTATTAACCAGAGTTACTGATTATTAACCAGAGTTACTGATTATTAACCAGAGTTACTGATTATTAACCAGAGTTAGTTACTGATTATTAACCAGCTTTGACTCCTGGACTTGAGGCCCTGGTTCTGGCTCCCTCTCCGTCATTGCTGAACTTCCCATGGGTCCTGCTTCCCTGCGCTCTTGACCATTGGCCGGGATGCTGGCCTGGCCAGGGGCCGTGACTGTCTGAGCACAGAAACCCAGCACCCCAGGGTGATACCCCTTCAGGGGAGTGGCAGGGCCTGCCTGGGGCCATTTCAGCGCCAGGACAGTGCTCACAAACTGCCTGCGAGGTAGGAACCCCTGGACTTCTGACTGCAGCATTTGCCTCTGTATCCTAACGTCAAAAGAGCTCGGCACCCTACCCTGCAGCGTGCTGTGGCTCGCCCTCCCCGTGCTGCAACACGCCACAGAGCCGCTGCACTGGGTCAGGCAGCACTGGTGAATGACAGGAGAGGCCGCCAGGAGATCACCCCACCTGTGGCACTGTGGTGCACCTCCTTCCACTAGTCAGCACACCCATTTCAAAGCGGCTGAGTCCACCCCCAGGAGGGCCCAGCCTACCACCAGGGTTACTAATGTGAGCAGAGAGTCCTGTCCCCCAGCCCTGCTACCCCCTGCACACACACCCCTGGCCTCTGTGCACCCTGATGCTTGGCAATATGCTCCCTCTTGCCTCCTTTCTCTCCCCATCACCAGCTTAATTCCTTAATTCCTGCTGGAGATAAGCAGATCTTTCACTGCAATTTATTGTTAATCCAAAAGAAAACAGGGGTGGGAAGGGGTGAGGGCTGGAAAGGATGGGAAGGATGGTGAGGTGCAGACAGCGACCCGCGCTGCCACTCTTAGGTCTTGGACAGCTGTGGCTGAAGGCAGGCAATCAGAGGCCAATGTTCCAGGCTGCTCAGCCCACATCTGGAGCACCAGGTTCAATTCTGTGAGCAACTCCCCTGTGACTGGGGATCTAGACACCGAAGACGGCATCTGAGACCGTGAGGTATGAGACTGGATCACATGAGCTTATGGGAGTGGGGACACTGGAGTTCAGGCAGTCCAGGTGCCTGGGGGACGTCATGTGTAGGATCAGATGTACTCAGTGCCATTCTGAGGGGCGGAAACAGGACTGATGGGCAGCAGCTTCCAAAACATAGATCTTGGTTGAGTGTAGAGGGGAATGTGGGGCAGAGAGCACTATGGGGGTTTCCACAGAGGGTGGTGAGTTCCCCACCACTTGGGACATTCGTGTTCAAGTTGGCTGATCCACCAACTGGAAGGGATGTCATTAAGAGGTTTTAGGATGTGAAAGGGATTGCAATGCTCAGACTCTAGGATTCAGACTTGACCCATCTCTGTCTTCCTCTGCCCAGAGAGGTACCTTCAGCTGTGCACCTGCTGGGAGGCTCTTTCCTGAACTGGCCTTGGGAGGGGGACAAGCAGACTCTGCCTTGGAGGGTGAAGGACAGTACAGTGCTTGGCGTAGTCACAGCCGCGCCTGCATATCTAGGCAGGGAGGGTGACCCACAGGCCTTGGCTCTCTCTACACTGCACCCTGGGGCAGTCACAATCCTGCGCTTCCAACTCCCCTGAAGGAGGCCCAGGCGTCTTGGCTTCAGGAGCCACTGAGCTCCCCTGGTGACCCTCTGGGGATGGGGGGTGGATCTGCCTGCAAGAGCCCTGGGGCTTGAGTTCCTGGTCCACCCATGTTGACCATCCTGGTGAAGGGACCCCACAACATTCCAGGTCACACCTGCTGGGAGGGCTCTTCCTGTTTACTTCTTGTGAGCCTCTCAGGACCCCCTGGCCCCCATTCTACAGTTAAGGGAAGTCAAGTTTAGAGAAGACGAGATGCTCATTTTAAGACTGACACAGGTAAGTCTTAAAATGCTGACATGATTTGGCTCCAAAATAACCAGTGGTTTCAATTTAGAGAAGAAAAATAGTCAAACCAGTTGTTTGTGATCATACAGACAAAATAATGACCTAACTGACCTCAGCCTATTCTCTAACTGGAGGCTGAGGGCAGTGTAGACCCAGGCTCAGACGCTCATCGTCTTTGGCTGCCTCCCATCCTTTCCCCCTCCACCACACCCTGGCACCCAGGCTGTGCCCCCCACCCCAGGAGCTGGGTGAGAGCCCCAGCCCATGAAGATGGCAATCAGTCTAGTCAGGAGCAGGCGTGCATGCCCACGCCCGCGCGCACACACATCATGTGACCTCACACACACACACACACACACACACACCATAAACCTCCCTCATACACACACAGAGGACATAAAAACACTTGTAAAGAAACACATAAACCACACAGATTATCATTATAGAGCAAACTGTGTACACAAGTGCCAAGGGGACAGGGTAATGGAGCGATAGGAGGTGGGAGAGGGCCATCAAGGACATTTCCTAGGAAAGGTGTTTCCAAGCAGAGCTTGGGGCAGAGTAGGCCACAGACACCCTTCTCTGCTCTCTCTGCAGCAGCAGCCCCTGAGAGGTGGGCGCCAAGGACTGTCACTGCCCCCACCCCATCCTTCCTGCTTCTCTTCAGTACTGATCCCAGCCCATTATCTGACTCCTGGGAGGGCAGGGAAGGGTGCTATTGCCAGGGCAGAGTCGGGAGCAGGGAACAGTGGTCTGTCGCCTAAGTTCACCAACGGCCCATCCATCAATCCAGTGGAGATAATCAGAGTGCTCAGCCAGCCCAGGACACTGATGACTCTCTGGCCACATAAACATAGGGAATAAATCTGGGAAGGGGCCGGGCAGGACGATATAGCAGGGCTGGCCACCCTCCCTGGGAAGAGAGAGGAGGCCCATCCATCATTCTGAGAGATGCAGCAATCTAGGCCAATGAGATGGAGACAGTTCAGGGGGCGGGGGAAGTGGGCAAACATAATAAAATCATCCAGTGCAGTGTGGCTGCTCTGCTCTGATCTTATTTACACTTGGGGAGATGCCTGTCCCTGCCTCTGCTCCAACTGAGACCTGGGAGCTAGTGCAGGAAGCTTCTGCTGTAGATTCAAAGCCCTACGAGGAGGTCCCGCTCCAGGGGGCAGAGAAAAGGGGCATGAAAATGGTCTGGCCCACAATCAGGGCAGCCATCTGCAGGTCTGGTCAGGGGACCCTGTGTGCTTGCTGGGCAATCCTTGGATTTTGGAGGGACTCAGGAAGGGCCTAAGCCCACCTTCCTCCTACAACTTCCAAGCACTTCCTGGGTGCAGGGTAGATTCTAGCCCCCAGCACTATCACATGTCTATGGCTGGTGTCTGGGCCACAGGGGCCATGTGGTAATTCAAGCTAACGGAGCATGGATAATCTGGAACAGCAGAGGGTCTAGGAGGAATTTCTCTTTGGCGTCGAAACAGATCAGATGACTGTTCTGCAGCCAAGTTACCTTCCTAATTAAGCAAGGGAGTCTGTGAGGCCCGAGCCCACAGGGTAACCTAGGGTCAGGGGGTGCCAGGAGGAGCTTTGGGCCTGGGTGACTGAGAGGACATCGGCATGTGTACCGTCCGAAGTTGATGCTTAGCCCTTAGTTACACATCAGGAAAGGGTTTTGGTTTTTCTGCTCCTGTGATCTCTACTAGGATGTTCTCTACCCCTGCTGTGAGGCTGAGGAGGCCTGGCCCCAAGATCAACTGCCTCTATCCCCAGCTCCCTGTCCCTGGTCTGCCTGGGGCAGAGGAAGCACCAGCCCTTTCATCCCAGGAGATCAAAGCAGCCTGCGCAGGTGAACACCCTAAATCCTCTTCTTCCCTCACTCCCAGGCAGGGGCCCCGCCCTTGCCATCATTTGAGATCTCTGGGAGAGGGAAAGAGAGACCAAAACCTTCCAGAAGCTTGGGATGGGATCTGGCATAGGATCAGCTTGCTGAGTCCTGGACCCATTCATGATGCGGGGCCAGCCTGGGACACCTGCTGGGGGCAGTTCCACAGGTTCTCTTGGGGAAGCTTCTATGCCTGGCCTAGTCTCACCACAAAATGTGGTGGGAGATGATGTCCCCAGATTCAGGGGATGAAAAAGGAACATCAAAACATTCCACTCTAGCACAGCCACACGAAAACCCCCAAGGTACAGCAGTGACCAGGGCAGGATATACCAGGGATATAACAATTGTATTTCTTTCTTTCTTCTTTTTGTACTGGGTATTAAACCCTGGGGCACTTTACCACTGAGTTAATTCCCAGCCCTTTTTATTTTTTAAAATTTTGGGATAGGGTCTTACTTATTTGCTTAGGGCCTTGCTAAGTTGCTGGCCTCAAACTTGCAATCCTCCTGCCTCAGCCTCATGAATTGCTGGGATTTGGGGTGTGTACCATCATGCTCACTACAACTGTATTTCTAATACTTCTAAGGTATCCAAAGAAAATAACAGTAACTCTTGGAATATACAGGACTAATAGCTCCCCAGGTGCTCCAGGGAATATACAATGACAGCACCAGATTATTCCAGAGCCATCAAGGGACACAGTGTAAACATTAGGTGCTATGTGGAGGTGGTGGACAGTTCTGGAAGCAGGGTCTCATGAGTACTCCAGGCTGTCTCCTCCATCACCCAGCCTCCCGCCTGCCAGAAGATAGGTGGCTTAGTCAAGTGGTAGGATCATAGACTCTGACCTGACTTTCTGGGCCTGAGTCCTAGCTCTGCCACTTTTACTAGCCTTGTGACCAATCGTGAGTTACAAGACTCTTGTCTGGGCCTCATTTTCCCATCTGTAAAAATGGAGAAAACAGAAGTACCTTCTCCATGAGTTGCTATGAAGATCAAATAAGTTATTACCTGTAAGATGTTTACAACAGGCCTGGCACCCAGGGCTCTCAATAAATTTTTTTTTTTTTTATCATCATCACCAACAGTCCTTATGAGCAACCGTCTCTCCATGTGGCATGGACTAGTGGCCCACTAGGCTAGACCCCGGGGAAACCAAGCCGCATCAGCAAGGGAACTCTCAGTACTGTGGAGAAGACAAACTTCAGGCTCAAAGAACTACCGAGCAAGGTGGAGAGTATCAGTCCACAGGGTGGCACAGCTAGGTGCTGGGGCTGTGAGTGAAGAGGTGGTCCTCAACTGGGAAGCCTGAGGACTGCAGTGGCTCCTGACCTCAGCAGTTAGTGTCTATGGGCTGGAAGGGAGAATGTGAGGGAACAGGAGGTACAATGGCACTGGGTGGGGAAGCACCAGAGTGAGCAGGGTGGGGTGCAGGGAGGGCAGTGGGAGATGAGCTAGCGGCGCAGCCATCACATGCTCCAGGGCCTATGAGTGTCCTTCTGGGGTACAGTCATCCAAAGCAGCAGTGTGGGCACAAATAGTCAGGAGTCTGGCTGCCAGTAATGATGTTGCTGTCACCTCCCCTGCAGTGGGACCCGTGTGAAGTAGTAACAGGGCTGGCTTGGCTCCAAGGCACCTCCTCTACCCTGCTCTTATCCTAGCAGCTAACCGCATCTGCCCACAAGACACCAGGACCAAGAGTGGGAGGGACCCAGGGGACCCGGGGCACAGCTCAGGGAGAACTCCATTCCCGGCAGCTACCTCCCCAATCCCACGTGGGGCTTGTGCTCCAGAAGAACTGCAGACAGGACCTTATGGGGTTGCTTCATGGGCCCAACATAGGCCTCTTGTCCCCTACTCTCAGATAAGGACTCTTATCTGATCACAGATTGGCTGTCCAATCTCCGCTGACTCAGCTGACGGGAATAGCAGCTCCCCTGCCAAAGTATGAACTGACCTGTGTGACCACTTGTGGGGGTCAAGTGAGCCCAGGTGTGCCCAGAAGCAGTCATTTGGGTCTAGCCTGTATTTTTTCCAAAAAGCCTGAGGCACCAAGGGAGGGGATGTGCTTCCCTTTGCTCTGGTCTTGTTTTTCAGTGACACCCACCAGGCCACGGTGGTGCTCTGGAAGCCGGGTGGTGGGAGAGAAAGAGACTGCAGAGTGGAGGCAGCGACGGGCACCAGAATCTGCTAAGAAAAAACCAATCCTGTCTCCGGTGGGTGGAATCCCAGGCCCTATCACAGTAGCCTAGGGACTCAACCCCAGGGAGGAGACGGGACCAGGAAGCTCCTGACAAGGCTACCAGGTGGCCCCTGGTGGTGGCTGCTCTTTCAGTCCTGAGTGAAACTTCACTTATAGGTGGGAAAGAACTTCTGCCATGGTGTCTCCAAGTCCCCACCCCCTGCTTTTTGGATAGAAAGATGAGCCAAGATTCAGGCCAAGGCCACTGCAAGGATGTCCAATTCCATCTCTGCTCTAGCTGTACAGGTGTGACTGGGTATGCTGTCACCTGTCCCCAAGAGCCCTCCTCCAAGGAATGCTGCGGGCTGAGCTTCAGAGCCAGCTCCTTCTAGAGGAGGCAGACTCTTAGAACAGTCCCAGAGGTACTGCGTCCTTCTCCCCTTTAGGCCAGGGGCAGAACTAAGAGTTCCAGGGGGTAGAGAAACTTGGGACCCCAAGTTTCCAGGCTTGGGGAGCATGCATGTGGTGATTTCAGAGGAAGGGACTTCATGTAAGCTCATAGACTGAACTCAGCTGCCCAATGAGACATTCTGACGCCTATGGCCAATGGGCTATTTCCCTCTCAGGCCACGCCTGCAGCTGTGTCCCAAAGGAGCCACCAGCCAGCGGAACTAATGTCCTCTAATGAGATTCGGGCCAAAGTGGTCAGGCGGGTTTTATTGTCTGTGGCTTGGTAATGAGACTCCTCATAAACTGGGAATGAAATTGGGGTCTGTGCAGACCAGAGAAGTGGGGGTGGCCAAGGAGAGGAGTTAACTCTATCCACCAAATCTTGTCCCTCTGCCCCTCTTGGCTGTGCCATCTAGTCCATGAGTACCTGCCCTCTGCCCTGAGCCAGGCCACACCCTGCCCTGGGCCTGCCTGTACCCCGAAGCTCCACACTCACAGCTCATGGCCACGTCTCAGGCCACATCCCTGGAGTGGAGGAGGGATGCCCACGGCTCCCTTGGCCCTTGGCATCCCGCACTCAGACTACCCTGGGTCCATGGCCAGCTCCAGCTGGGCCCTTCCCCAGTCTACATTCTCAACTCATCCCTTACTTTCCCAGGGAGCTGCCATGCTCTGGCTCACACTGCAGGGGACTAAAGGTGGCGGTGGCAGGTGAAGTGGACGGCCATCTCATGGACACATTCAGTGAGGACACATCCAGCCTGGCTGTCCAACCCAGCTCATTTCATCTTCCTGATCTATTGGGTTTGCAGTCTCAAGTCCTGGCACCTAATTTGGCCATACTGGCATGAGATGGGCAGCAAGGTACCAAAACTAAGTCTCACTTTCCTCCTCTGTAAGGTGGAGGTCATGCTAGTAAGGCCTATATATTGGGTGGAACAGTCAGGAAGAGGATAGATGAGCTGAAAACAAACACTGTTGTCATTATAATGTTGCAGAAGGGTTCCATCTGTGATAGGGGAGGCAACAGAGGAGGAGCAGCCCCAGGAGGGACTTCACTACCTATCTGGCTCATACCATTTCACCAGGGGGGTAGACTCCCCGAGAGAGTCTTGTTGTCTATCCTCTCCTCAAATGTGAAAGTTTGAAGGAGGCAGAGGCCAAGTCCCAGGCCCTCCCTGCCAGCCAGGATGCTGCCACAGCCAGTGCTCCAGATGGGCAATGGCACCCCAGCTGGGCTCCAGCCAGGCAGCGAGGCGGGTGCTGGGAGAGCCCTGGCGACATGCTGCAGAGTGGAGGCTGTGTAGCACCTGCTCCCTGCACAGTCCTCGACCACCACGGGGCAGGGGCATGTAGCCAGCCAGGCCACCTGAGCTTCCCAGAGCCCTGGCTACTCCCCAGTTGCTGCACCTGGGTTATTATGTCCAAGTGGGAGAAGGGACTCACTCTCCAAGCAGCACCAGATTGGAGACAAGAGCAATGGGTGGGCAGTTGAGTGTCTCTTTCTCAAGGGAGCCATAAAGGTGATGCTACCTGACAAGCACTCAGGAGGCAAGAGCATTCAGAGGAAAGGAGTAGGGACAGAAGTCACCACCCTTTGCAAGATGCTTATCATATGTCTGGCAACGTGCTAAGCACTTTTCATTCATCATTCCCAATCTCATTTTCACAAGTCTTGGAAATCTGCATTGACAGAAACCCATTTTACAGATGGAAAAACCAAGGCCTGAAAAGCAACTTCAATGAGGTCACTCAGCTAGCAGTCGATGGAGCTGGATTTCAACCGAGCCCAGATCGCCACCCTCTACAGTGTCACTATGCTGGGCTGCCAAGATGGGGCAACCACCAGGTGGCAGGGAGAGGACTGGGCTATCTGCTTCTCTGCTCTCCCTTGGGAACCTGAAAGGCACAATTCCCATTAAGACCCAGTGAATATACACCTATGGCCTCTCCTGAGCCCTACCCAGGATAAACCTGGGATTATCCACTGCCCTGAAAATTCTACAGTGTGCTGTCAGAATGTCTTTGAGTCCTTTTTGAGTTCCTCTTGTTGCACGGAGTTCAGTGCTCCTTGTGGAACGGGTTGAGGTTTCAGATAGGGCCTGATGTCTTTTCTCTTTGCCTGTCTCCCAGTTCCAAACAGTGAATGAGACTCCAGAGTGTAAAGAGTTAACTGGACTAAGGGGTGTTATCTCCAGCTCGGGGCATTCCCTCTGCAAGGTGATCCTGCTCAGATCTTAAGTTACTCCTGCCCCAGCCAGCACATCTGCTACCAGTTCTGCAGACCTGGTCTCTATGGAGGGGGGCTGGCACCACGGGCAAAACATTTTCCAGCTGGCCTGGGCACAGGATACTGGGCTCCTAGGACTATCCTCTCTCTACTCCTTGCCTCTCATTGCCACTTCCTTTATAACAAGAGGGCTCCTACTTTCTGAGGCTCAAACCATGTTTCTAGGAAAACCTAAAATTGCCGACCTGGGCATGCAAATGGCTCTGCAGGGCTTTTTATGGAGAACTGAAGCCCTCTGTTCATGTTATTTTTTAAAAATCCAGGATTTACTATCCCCCTCCTGTGATTCTTTCCCCCAAGTACCCAAGCAGGAAGCAAAGATGCTAAATCAGGAGCTGAAAACCTATCTCCCTCTGCCAATCCCAGCCATTCAGGGACATGAGAACCCACAGGGCAGGCCAGGGTTTACCCCAGGCTCAAACACTGCTCCGCTGGCCACAGAGAAAACAGAAGGCTGACAGGAGAGTCTCTCCAGGTGTTGTCAAGGTCTCAGGTGCCTCCTGCTGAGGATGCCGAGGCCTAGTCTAAAGCCAAGGGCAGAGGAGAAAAAGCAGCAGCTCCCAGGGTACCCACCCACCTAAAGGACCTGGACCCAGACCAGGCAGCTTGTCCTGGAGGGAGCTGGCCAAGGGCAAATCCTGGGTCTCCTCCCAAAGTCACCCTCGCTGACACTCTGACATAGACACAGGCATTTTCAAAGCTTAGAACCACTCACAAAATCCATCAGCATGCCATAGGAAATCAGTTCTATATGAACGTACATTTGATACTCTATGGCTCTAGTCCCATGATGACCGGCAGACATAGGTGCTCACACCTCCTCATCCTAGTCCCCAGAGAGCTGCACTTGTGACAGGGAACTACAGATCATCAACATGAACACACAAAGCCGTGCACACAACCACTCCAGACCAAAGGCAAGACTCTAAAAACGTTACAGGCCAAGTTCCACAACTGGCTAACGTCCCTCTAGCCTGGCGTGCTGGCTAATGATCAAAGTTTTTTAAAAAGAAAGAAAGAAAGAAATCAGTCGAACAGGTGAATACGCAGACACCTCTCCATCTGCCCCTTCCCCAGGCCAGGAGGCATTCAATTTACCAGGTTAACCAGGAACGATACAATCAGAAAAATCGAAGATACATTCACACCTCCCTTGGGTGTTTTCTGTTTGTGCTGAACAGTGAACATTAGTCAGGTGCTAAACAATGGCAGCATCATAGTCACAGCAACTGGAGGCGACCCTCTGCCCCTCCAGCCTGGCCCACTTGCTCAGCTGTCAGCACTAGGGTTTTAGCCAGCTCCAGCATAAACTCCAGCATAAACTGGGCCTGCAGGTCAGGCGGCCCAGGCTGTGGCCAAGGTGGATTCATCGTGCAAAGCCAAGTGGTGGAGAAAGGAACTGATGAACTCCTGATGTCAGCCAGCATCGGGCATCTGGGGCTACATGCTCAGGAGTCTAGGTAGAAAAGACACCTGCTAGGCCATTCAGCCAGGTCCCTGGGTCCAGTGTCTCCTGATCCCTCCTGCCTGGATTAGGCCCTGATCTGATTCTGAGACACTCTCCACGGTGCTGCCTCAAAAACAGGCCTGGAGTCAGCTGTGGACACACACTGCAAGCCTTGGGCCAGCAGAATTGGTTTTGCCACAATGCCCTGCCCAGCAAGCCCGAGAACACCACTGTCTGTGAGAAATGGGGAGGAAATAACCCGACAGCTCTAACACTCAGAGTTTCAAAGTAAACCACCTCATGACAGTGAGCTGTACACAGATTGCAGAGGGGTACATGTGGCCCGACAGGTCTTCCGAGAGAGAGTGTGCATGACACCTGGGGTGTGTGTTCTCTTTCCAGACAAAAGGTGTAGGGAAGCCAATTAGGGAGGGTGTGGTGTAGATGGGACACCTGCTTCTCAGGCAGGTTCTCCGCCTCCTCCTCCTCCTCCTCCTCCTAGGGCTCCCCATCTTTCTTTGGGCTGCAGTTCACACGCCCCACTGACCCTCTCCTCTAAGTTAACGGGAAGGAACCACAGAGTGTCAATGTCAGGAAACAAAGACAGGCTCTAGGGCTTTCACCACCCTGCCTGGTAAAGTCTGTGTTGTTGAAACAAATTTTCCTGTGTACACTCTAGTAGCTGGATTGGGAGTGTTTGTGGTCAGGTGCCATCAAACACACTAGGGGCTCCTCCCTCCCCACCCCCACAATGCTCCCTATCACAACCCAGGAGAACCCAGAAAAGAGCAGCAGATTGGCAAGTCCCCAGAGAGAAGCAGGAGCCAGCAATCAGAAAGGAGTGTGTGTGTGTGTGTGTGTGTGTGTGTGTGTGTGTAAGTTGGGTGGGCTGGCCACTTCTGGGCCTACTGGCCTCTATTCAAGGGTCAAACTGGGAACAACCATATCTACCTGCCTTTCACAGTGGACTCCAGAGAAAGCAAGGCACGCAGGCAGTGGATCAAGGAGCTTGGTGAGTCTGGAACTTTGGCTGCCTCGAAAGCCACCCATCCATCAGTTACAATCAATCAGAGAACACTTATTAATTGCCTGTCTCTGCTGTGGCTCCATTTTTGGCACCCCAAGCTCTCATTTGGATTTTTGGTGAAGGGAGTGTCTACCTTGAGCCAGTTGAGGGTCACCTCCCAGTCCCCCTTCCTAAGCAGGTGGAACACAGCAGGCCTCTAGCCACCGAAGATGGAATTAACCACCCTTCAACATAAAACTGGGGAGAGAGAGCAACAAAAGGAGGGGAGAATGAGGCTGATTTCATCCCTCTCCCCAAACCTTCCCGCCCTTTGTCCATCCCAGGATTAGGTTAACCCCTAGTGTGCTAGAAGCAACCAGAGCTCTGGGCAAACTCTCCCTCCTCTGGGTTGAATGTGGATGTGTGGAATCAAAGGATTCCCAGAAGCACAGATCCCTGTGATCAAGCAAGTCCTGGAGTCCAAGCTTCTGTATGTCCTGGGCTTCCCAGGCCGTCCAGTGTGAGATGTAGACCTCTTACTTCCATAAGGACACTCTGGGGGAAGGGGGCTCAGTCATGGCCATGGGAAGTGGCAATGACACCAGTGAGCCCTGGAATTTCCCCTCTCCCCCTTAGGAGAGCTGCACCCCAGGATTCAGGGGTGGGGACACCTCCTCCCCACACACCTGTTTTCACAAACTGCTCTCCCTGGCATCTGCCAGATTTGTGGAGCTCCAGCAGTGAGCTGGCTGGTAGGAAAAGGGGCACAGAAATAATGAGGTCAGGCTCCTGCCTTTCAGAAGATCACTCAAACCCCAAACCCCGACAGCCAAGCTGACCCCCTCTAACAAACTGCCTGGCAACTCTGACTGGAAGATTCACTGGAAATCTCATATTCTTGCCCCAGGGGGAACAAGTCTCTGTATTCCCACCCCTCTATCCTGAAACTGCAAAGTGAGGACCATGTGCTTCAGTCAAGCTCCCCTTTGCCCCCCTCCCTCTGCTAGGGGCAGAGGTCATCATCTCAGGTTTCTTCCCAGAGGGCTACAAGGACCCTTCCCCCACCTTGACCCAAATTGGGTGTCCCACTGGGAACCCAGTAGCTTCCCCAGGGACACAAAGGGTTAAATCTAGGCAAGGGGAATCGGTCGGATTTGCCTCCTAAACGCATTTTCCAGTTCATTCCCCAGCACAATATGCCTGGGCTGGTCCCAGCCTCCGCCCCCACCCCACCCGTCAGAGTGGTCCACTGTGGGCCACCTCAGGGTCCTGCGCTGTATTAACCCTTTGGCTGCTGGCAGCCCGCACCTCGAGGAAGGAAGGATACGCTCGTGGCACCCTCGTGGCCCCTCGGGAAAGTGGGTCAAGCAGCCACCTGGCTGGCACGAAGCCCGTGGCACCTCCTCCCGGGAGAACCCCTAGCATTAGAAGCGGAGTTCCAAGGCGGAGCCCAGTCCCGCGCAAGGCCGAGTTTGCGATCCCCAGCAGTTCGGGCCTCACCCTCCAGGAAAGGAACCGCAGGTGAGCGAGGAACCGCCTCTGCAGCAGGAGCTGGCTCTCCGTGCCCGCGGTGGAGCGATGTGCGGCGGGAGGGGGCCGAGAGCCTGAGACCGTCTGGCAAGGGGACGACGAAAGAAACGAAGCCCCCCTGCCATCCCCCAAACCCACAGCCCACCAGCTCCTAGACTGACGCCCTCCCCCTGGGGCTGTTGTCTCACACCCCGAGACGGTGATTACGGTGATTATTTTGCATTTATGTAACATGCAGTGTTTCCAAACTGCTTCTCGAGCTGAGAACTGGTTATTAAATAAATAGAACGCTATTACATATTATTATTTTTTGTGAAGAACTGAGCGGAGAAAGTGCTTTCTTGCTACACAGAGACGTGCATCTAACTGCTTCCCTGCAGGGCAGGCTGTTCGGCTCCTCAACCTCTCTTTCTCCGCCGCGCCACCTCCTACTTCCCCTTTTATCCAAGCCGTGACCCAACTTTTGTGGTTCCGTTCACTCCCTGCAACCCAGTAGTGCCCGCCATCCAGTTCCCAGCCCAGGGGAAGCACTGGATGGGTGGCGGGGGGGGGGCAGAGGTGAACGCGCTTACCTGGGAGGAAGAACGCGGTCAAGCCGAGAGCTAGTCCCCACCAGGGTCCAGCGGCGCCCGCAAGCCCCATCCGAGCCATCGGGGTCCCGGGGACCGATGAGAAGGGAGGCGAGGAGGGCGCTCCTCGCGCTCCAGAAACCAGCCCGGAAGACGAGGGCGGATCGCTGGCGGCCGGCGGGCGCTCGGAGGATCCAGGTCAGCCGCAGCCGTCGGCCGGGGCGGGGTGGGCAGGGTGGGATCCGCGCGGCCGCAATCCGGGGCCCGGGCTGCCGCCGGCTCAGAGGCTCGGCAGATGCCCGCCGCAAGTTGCACGAGTCATGCCCCCGTTCGCCTCCTCGGCTCTCCTCCCTGCGCGGGTCCCCGCCCTCTTCTTCCACGCAGAGTCGGGCTGGGGCGAGGGACCCACCCCCG
>NW_026000242.1:4537755-4604732 GCF_001458135.2 Marmota marmota marmota | reverse complement strand
GGCCAGCTGCCGGAGGGGCTCAGGCTGTGCGGCCGGCGCGAGGAGAGCGAGCCGGGTGCGCCGCGCGTCCCCGTCGCCGCTGCGCTGCCCGGTGCCGGCGATCCGCAACAATGTGGAGCTGCCTGGGCGCCGAGGCGAGCCGTGCTCGCTCCTCTCCCTCTCTTTCTCTCACTCGCCGAGCTCCAGCCTCTCACCGCTCTCCCGTGATGTCAGCCCGAGGGGGAGGGGTTAGCGTTAACCCCCTCCTGGCTCCGACGCACGCCTGGCCCCGCCGGGCCTCCGCCCGCCAGCTCGCCAGCCCGCGCCTACAGGGCCTAGGCAGAGGCCGATGGGACGACGACCGTGGGGTCCCGTTCAGGCCCCCTCGCTCAAGGAATGCCCCCTTGGTCGCCTTTCAGCCCGGGAGTGGGCCGGAGGGCGGGCTGCCCTCCCTGGTCGCTGACAAAGGGAGGTAGTGACCCCTAGCGGCCGGCGTCGGAGAGAAGCAGCTCTGCGGGGGTGGAGTTAAGATGGGGTGGCGGGGCCGCGGCGGAGGAGCGGTGCGGAAAGCACTGGATTTAGCAATGTCAAAGCTTTTATAGCCCTCTACTCCAACTCTGGACCCATTTCACAGATGAGGAAACAAAGGCCCAGTGGAAGGCTAGGCATCTCGCCCAAGCCAGAAAGAAGCAAAGCTGGAACTACACCCCGGTAGCCAGAGCTACCACTCCTCTGCAGCGCTTGGACGCTGAATGGAGAGACAGTTCTATGCGCTGCCAACCGGAAGCTACCAAAGAAGCCGGTGGTGGGCACTGGTGGGTGAGATCAGGCATTCAGGTTTCTGGCACGGTTTCTTTTATAATCGTTACTGAGTTTAGGGGTTCCTTTCCCCAAATCGAAGCACTCTCCTTTTCCCCAAGGGAACGCAAATCCGTGCCTCTCTTTTGATTGATTTGCGGGATACCCGCGAAAGTGGCTCATTCAGTCAGTGTCCCCGCCAGGGTAGGGACTCTCGGGCCCCATCCCGTTCACCACCCACCACATCCGGGTGTGGTGGGCTTCCTGCCAAGACGAATGCACCCTTCAGAGCCCTTGGCAGCCCGAAGCCTGCCCTTTCTCCCTTTCCTCTAGACCTCTTGTCCCTATCCCTGATTGGGGGAGGCAGACAGACAGGGTTTCCCACTAAAGAGAGTCCTGACCAGACAATGCTCCCTTTGCCCTTTGCCCAGCTTCCAAGGCTGCAGGAGCAGAGCCAAACAGCCTGTTTCTGATAATAAGTAAATTATCTATCCTGAGTGTAGGAGGAACAGGAGAGGCAAGCAGGGCACCACTTTCCTCTTCTGGGGAACTGGCCCAGGAGTATCTCCTGAAGTAGTCACACTGGGGACTCACATGGACACTCGCTTGCTTGGATTCTTGCTCACTTGCTGTACCTTTTACATTTAACACGTAATTTTTTTTTTTTTTTTTTTTTTTTTTTNATGCTGCCCTCTCCTGACCACTGCAGCTGTACCAAGCCAGCAAGTGTGGCTCTCATAGGCTGGCTGTTCTTCATCAAAGGGGCTTTGGCTATTTTAGGCCCTTTACATTTCCCATGAACTTTAGAATCAGTCTTTTTTTTTTTTTTTTTTTTTTTTTTTTTTTTTTTTACCAAAACACTGTGCCAGGCTTGGGGATATACAGAAGTGGTCATTGTAATGCCCTTGCCCCAAGGAAGCCCAGTCTAGCAGGGGGAAGCCAGATGCAGAAACAGATGATAGGAAGAAACATATATGGTGTGGTGTGGTTTGGTGGGTCCTGGGGAAAGTAACCAGTTTAGCCTGGGCAGTTTAGCAAAAGCTTAGTGGAAAGGGGCAGAG
Source organism: Marmota marmota marmota (assembly GCF_001458135.2). Lineage (NCBI taxonomy): Eukaryota > Metazoa > Chordata > Mammalia > Rodentia > Sciuridae > Marmota > Marmota marmota. The sequence continues at coordinate 4,602,894 of NW_026000242.1, read as the reverse complement.
TGAGTCATCTATCAAAGCTGAGCCTGGCTGGGGAAGGCAGTCAGGAGACCAGATTTAAGGTAGGGGGTCAGCACAAGGAAAGGAATGAAGGTGAGCAACAGGGGAGGTGGTTGGGGCCCTCAAATGGTTGGTCTTAACCTGAGCCTAATCTCCAGGAAAGAACAGGCCTGGTGCTCTGTGAACCATGCCAAGTAGCCACCAGCAAGATTTTAAGCTTGGGAATGCCCCTCTCAAATGTAGTTTATGATAGCTGGTTCTGCAGCTGGGACTCTCCCATCTGGCTGTCAAGTGTTTTAAGGGCCAGGGCTGAATTGGATTCATACTCTGTGCCTGGCATGGTGGAAGCTGAATGGATGGATGGGTTCAAGGGGACAATTCCAGATGCACCAACATCTGCCAGTTCCCTGCTCTTTTTCTCTTACCCTCCCCAATTTGGCATGAAAATTCTTGGATGCTCTGCTTTTAAATGGGCTTCAAGAGTGTGTGTCTTTAGGGGAGGGGCATGAATGCCTGGGGATGGGTTGGTTGGAGAAGATGATGGCAGATAAATGAGATCATATGATTTTACATTCATCATCTTTAAAGAAGCAGAGAGGCTGCTGGAAGAGGTGATATTTGACTGGGGCCTTGAAGAATGGATCAGGTTTGGACCAAGGGAGGCAGAAGAGGGAATTTCATGTATGAGGCAGAGTTTGAAAAGAAGGTAGAGGTGCATAGAGGTGGAAGAGGTTCTGTTAGTGTGGGAACAGCAAGTGTTCCCATTTGTTTTCATCCTGGGGATATGTAGGAGAAAGGGACAGGTGGGTGCAGCCAGATTATGAAAGGTCTGGAAGGTTTCCTTCTTGGTGGGAAGAAGCATAAGACAAAATATCAGGTGAGCGGGCTCAGGTCCCTCGTAAAGCCCAGGAGCCATTTTTGCTCCTTCCTTCTTCTTCAGCTGTCACATTCCAACTCAAAAGCAAACCCCATTAATCCTGTGTCCAATCTGTCTGATATATCTAATGACATTGCTCCACTTCTGCTGTCACTCTCGTGCCTGCATTCATGATTTCTGGGTAGCCCTTACAGTACCCTCGGACCAGTATGGCCTGTACACACTGCGGGGAGAGGATAACATGTATGGATCAAGTGCATGACACTGTACAACTAGGTCGCCTGATTTGAATTCCTAAACACCAGCTCTGACCCTTAGTAGCTGTGCGTCTGCAGGCAAGTGATTTAATTTCTATGTGCTCAACATTTCCTCAACTGTAACATAGGGGGAAATAATAGCACCTACTTTATGGAGTTGTTGTGAGGATTAAATAAGTTAAACATATTAAGTACTTGGAACAATACCTGGTGTATAGGGAAAATGGCTTAAGTGCTAGGCATTGTTATTACTATAATCTGTCTCCCCACATACAGTTTTGCTCCATTCTGCTAGAGGAATGAATATACATACACACACACCTATGTGTGTGTGTGTGTGTGTGTGTGTCTAGAAAACTTTTTTTGTTGAAATAATTTGGGATTTACAAAAGAATCACAAAGATGGTTCAGAGTTTCTATATTCCCTTCATCCAGCTTCCTCAAATGTTAGCATCTTATATAATTATGGTACATTTATCAGAACTAAGAAGTCAGCATTAGTATAATGCTATTAACTAAACTATAGAATTTATTTGGATTTTTTCAGGTTTTCCACTAATGTCTATTTTCTATTCTAGGAGCCAATCTAGGATACCACATTGCATTTAGCAGCGGATTATCTTCTAATGCAAATGATCAGGTTGATTCCTGAGAACCCTTCCCTAGCCTGCCCGACTCTGAGGCTGGTGTCAAGTCCTCAACAGGGAGTATGGGGCTCCTGGTTGCTTCTGCAGCCTCATCTTTCCCCTCTCCTGGGCTCTAAGTAGAACCTATTGGGCTTTCCTGAAGCTCTAGCCACCAAACATGTCTCCTCTGCACCCAAGCTGTTCCATCTGCACCAACACTCTTCCCCTGCCTTTTGGTCAGCCACTTTTTCTTTAGGGCTCAGTTTACATTTGTCACTTCCTCGTGGTGTCCCAGGCACATTCCCTCCTGTTTTCTCCCATGGCTCCTGTTGCATTCTTATAACTGCTTCAGTAATTGTTTATAATGCTTGATTCACTTCCAATAGGCTGTCAGTTTCTGCTGGACAGGGACCACGTTAGTTTTGCTCTCTTCTCTCCCTAGCATCTTGAACATGCCTGGTATCTGGTAAGCACTTAATGAGAATGTGCTGATTGATTCCTTCACATCCTGTGCCACTTTCTGCCAATCACTTCCCCTGCCTGGGCCTCAGTATTCTCATGTGCAGACTGAGGAAGTTAGTGTGTTCAGTGGTTTTCAAATTATTCTTTGAGAACCCTAGGATTTCTTGGGCTTTCCTCATTCCCTTACCACTGCTTCAGTAGGAGCCCTGTTTAAAGAGCATGATATTCTTGTGCACTGGGTTTGGACTTCTGAAAAGGAATCTTCTTAATGGATTTGAAGATTCTGCTGCTTAAAAAAAGTTGAAAACTCTTGATGGATTATTGTGTTATGTATTACATATAGTTATGTGATTTAACCACTCCATGATATATATGCACATTTCTTTTTGTAGGCCATGGAGAGCCATTATTGGGATCTGTCGGATCTGTGCTTTCAGGAGATGAATCTGGCAACGATGTGGGTAGGATGGACACATGACGATTGGTCAGTGAAAGTGGAGGCGACCTGGGAGAATGGGTTGTCATAGAAGCCAGTGACAGAAGGATTCAATGGAGAAGGTTGCCAATGGCATGCGATACTGCAGAAAGCAGGCAGGGACAGAAGGATTTTTGTTTGTTTGGTTTGTTTGGGGTACTGGAGATTGAACCCAGGGGCGCTGTATCACGGAACTATATCCTCAGTCCTCTTTATTTGTTTGTTTTTTCTTTTGTGGAAGAGTCTTGCTACATTGCTCATGCTGTCCTCAAACTTGTGATTCCCTTCCTCTGCCTCCTGAGTTGCTGGGATTCCAGGCATGTCACCAAGCTCTGCCAGAAGAGGTCTTTGGAAACAGTGGCAAAAACACCAGTGACCTTTGAGAGAACGATATTGGTGGCCAAGCAAGGACAGAATCCAGATCAAAGGGGGGAGAAGCAGCAAGTGGAAGCAGAAGCAGCAGGTGTCCTTCTTTCTTTTGAGAAGCTTGGTGGTGGACAGAGGGACGAGCTGATCAGAAGCCTGGAGGGTTAGTGAGACAGGCCCAGGAGCCTTTTTGATGGGGAATCAAATGCTGCTGAGCATCTGGGAGTCAGACAGAAAGAGCCGGTAGACAGTGAGGGATTGGAGAAGCAGGTATCTGAAGTGAAAGGGGTCGTTTATGGAGCAAGCCCTGGACAGGGGTGGATGGTGGGTGAGAGGGGAGGAGAGCGCAACCTTGGGAAGACAGGTATTTTTCTGGAGGGAAGACAAAGAGAGTAGCACAGGTGGAAAGTGGGGGAAATTAATAAGGTCATGGTAGCGAAGTGGAAGCTGAAGTTGCCTGCAGAGAGAGGTTGGAAGGTGACTTCTTATTTCACAAGTGGGAAGGCCGAAAGGAGTGGCAGGGCGTGTGACTAGTGATCTTCAGCACCTGTAGGGGGAGAGGAGCCGCTGTCTGTGGATCTTCCTAGGAGAATCAGGGCCTGTGGCATCCGTTTTGGGGAGTAGATTTCAAGTTAGTCTAGGGACGACTGTGGGGATCCAAGCTGACCGGCCATGGAATGAACTTCTGGTCACTCTCAGATTGAGGCTGCTGGGTCATTTATCAGCCATGCTGTTGATGGGATCTTTGCTCTGGCATGGAGACGGATGAGATGAGTTCCACATGCCCTCCTGTCTCTGAGACTGGGTGACTGCTGGAATGACAATCCACTCAAAGCGCAGGCTGCTGGGCTCACCTTTCCCACACCCCAGAGCTGCAGTCAGCTAAGCTGGGAGAGCAGACAGATCAGTCCAAGAGACAGGCCGTCCCAAGGACACTTTCCCCAGCCCCTCCCTCGGCCTGGAGACGTTTTCAGACAAGCACTGTTGGGCTTGGAAAAGGCCCAAAGTCAATACAATAATGACTTCCCCTCCCGGCCATATCCCAGGCCCCTCTGTGTCATTCAGTAATTGGCTAATAAAGCTCACTTTGATGTGAGGAAACTCTATGAAGAAATCCCCGAGATTCCCCAACCCCCTGGAAAGTGTTGATAGCAGAAGGTATGTTGGAATGGTATGCCGAATGGAGGTCACCCCTTCCTGTGTCCCCAGTCCTCAATCCAAGGTCAGTTGAGGCTGAGGGCAAGAGGAAAGGAAAGGAAGAAGAGAAGGGATCCCTCAGAGAAAGTGTGGGCAGAACTTGAGTCAACCCCAGAGACAGCCTGCATAGGTACCCCTTTCCCTAAGCTGACAGGCCAACCTTGCCCCAGGCAGTGCTCCTGGGGGTAGTGGGGTAACCACAGCCCCTAATTACTGTTATCATCACAGTGGTAGCTGTGGTGATTATGATGGTGCCTCTGTATCCCACAGTGCTTAGCAACATTTAATTATTGTTATTCCTACCGAGATCACTGCAGAGCCTCTCTATTGCCATGGCTGCCATTCTCTTGGGGATGGATCAGCTAAATGCAGCTGCACCCCACCGCCAGGTCCAATGATCTAGTGTGTCAAAGTGGTACCAAGATGGCTAACAGGCAGCCAGTCTCTCCCCCGTGGGCTGCGGTGTCCCAGGGATCTCCAAGGCTGTTGGGGCAATATGGAAAGGCCCTAGTCCCATCTTGAACATCCATTTCTCCAGAAAAAACTGAGTTCAGAAGGGGAGTTAGTATTGTCCCTGTTTCTATTCCAAGGGCTAAGCAGGGAGACCAGACAGAGATCAGCCCGAGAGACAGGCCATCCCAAGGACACTTTCCCTACAGTCCTGTGAACCACCACATCCAGAATCCTAGGGAAGATTGCAGGTGAGTGGAGGCAGATTTCCTGCTTTGGGACTGGAATACTTGAAAAGAAGCTTCCACTGAGGCTGTGCATGGACCTAGGAGCTTAGATCATGAGGATGGGAAGCCACTTGCAGAGCTTCATCCTGGAATACTTCTGATGGAGAAGAATAAAGAATAAATTAAAAAAAAAAAAAAGAGGACTTTGAGAAAGGAAGAGGACACTTGGCTTCCTGCCCTGTCTTCCCTTATATTTTGGTATAGGTGTCATGGTTGGGTTGACTGTCAGGATGGATTACTTTGGAGGAATGAGTATTTTTCTTTTTGAGAGCCATATGGAAGTAAAGAAATGGAACTTGTTTTAAAGGAAGAGCAGAACTCCTTGGTCAGTTCAAAAGCAGCAGAGAAAACGCACAGGGGACACTTGTCCTGGGTGTGGAGCCGAGGCTGGGACTGTGGAGCTGCGGGTCTTAGCCTCAGTGGGCTGCAGCCCTTTCCAGGAAGCAGCTGATGAAAACTATGTCCATCTGCCCTGAGAACCACACTTCCGCTCAAGGAGAGTGTTTCACGGTGACCTGTGGAAGACCAGCTGGGGCCTTGAGCTGAGAATCCCTGCTGAAGAAGGCGTCCTTTGGAGAGGAGGCAGCCCTGAGCCCAGCATCCCTGTGATCTGGGCTAATGAGGGATGTTAGTGACATTAAGAATTCTGGATAAGGAAAATCCAAGTCAGGTTTCTATAATGTGAAGTGAAAAGGACAAGTATAATACACATGCTGCATTACAATTCCATAAAAATAGGCATCTATGAAGAGGAAAATGGGGCAGTGACCTGGAAAAATGAAAAAAATTTGTGTATGAAGATTTTCCATTTTAATTTTATTTAAAAATTTACTTTAATATTATCACAAAGTTACTTTAATAATAGATTTAACTTTTCCCTATATTATGTAAAGAGCTTTTCCTGCAGAAATGAGCTTCTGAATTATATTTGATTTAGGTTAATATTAATGCCCTGTACTCCTTGAGCACGTTCTTCTGGGGAGAGGTGCTCCCGGAGGGTGGTGAGTGGCCTGGGGGGTGACATCCAAAGGGTAGGCAGAGCCCATGAAGGTAACTGAATTTTGAGGAGCTGAATTTTGTGTTTTGTTCAGGAGGCAGCTGAGCAGAGGGACATGATGATCTGCAAGTTGGGAGTACTAGGCTGAAGTCCTGAATCTGCCAACTGTGAAACCCGGGACAAGAAGGGTGACCAAGGACATGGGACTTTTGTGCTAAAGCTAGGAAAGCCCTGGTGAGCCAGGATAATTTGTTAGTGAGTTATTTGAACTCTTCAAGTCAGTGTCTTAGACTTGTGGAATGGTGCTGATGGCTCTCAGGATCTTGGTAAAAGTGCTCTGTAAATTTGTTATCTTCACACCTGTTGGGGGTGGTGATTATTTGAGGGGTGGGATGGAGGAAGGGATGGGGGTAGGGGACTTCTCCTCAGCCTAGAGCAGACTTTAAACAATAATTCATTCATGGGGGTTGGGGAATCCCCAGAAACACACACACACACACACACAGAAATATTATGGACCAACTATGACCAGATACTATGCTAGGCCTAGTATAAAGTATTTAGGATAAAGCCCTAAACAACTGAGACTTGTTCCCCTCCTTCCTGGTACCAAAGTCCACTAGGATAAGCAAGGATCAATGAGGAAGTAGGACGGCAGGGAAATCTAGAGCCTGTGGGAATGTCAGGTGTGCAGGGACCTTTCCCTAGTTAAAAGGGTCAGGAAGGATTGGGAAGTGTAACTTCAGAGGTGAATAGAGCCCGGAGGGGTACTATTGTGAGAAGGAAAGGAAACCAGGAGGCCCAAAGACTGGGCATGTCATCAGCCTTGTGTGGTGGAGGTGGCATGAATTCCTAGGACAAGGGGAGCCAGGGTGGGGCTGGAGAAGAGCAGGACTCTTTCACCCCCATCCACTCAGCAGCCGCCATGCTTACTATGCTAAGATGGTGATCCAGGGCTGGGCAACTATTATCCTTTTGATCCCAGGTCCTCTGGACCTGATGGTGCTGTCTCTGTCCTGCCCTGAAGGCCCCTGAACCTAGCCTATCTGCAGAGCGCCCCTGCAACTCCAAATCTGCTGTTTCAATCTGTACATTCCCCTGGCAGGGGCCCTGCCTCTGGGCACAGACCATGGATCCAGAGAACAGAGTGGCGCCCCTCCCAAGCTTGCTGCTGTCACCACAATGTGTCTGTGTGGGTTTGATGGCTGCGTGGCAATGGCACTCAGGGTTTGCTGGGGGCTCACGGAGCCCAAGCAGCTGATAAATAATGAACAATTATACTAATCGGCCCTGGAATAGGGAGGCAGGTGTGCACACACATGCTTGTGCACACATATTTAGATTCACTGACATTTATGCCCATACTTTTGTTGAAACTCTGGCAAGCACATGGAGACACTTCCTGCCACTTGGAAGAGATGAAGAGACATTACATATTCATTACATCAGAGACACGCCCCTTCTAGCATGGACACACACATGTAGCAAATGCCATCTACACAACCTGTACACCTATGCTGGCCCACACCTCCTCATAAACACATCATGGGGATTAAAAAAAAGCACCAAATCAAGTGTTTAGCTCAATGCCTGGTACATGGACTGTTGCATTATATTTTAGTATAATATTATTATATATGACTACATGAAAGCTCTTTAATGTGTGTCCTTATGCTGGTAAACCCATAGCCACATACATTGAACCACATGTGCTTTTAAAAGTAGGTGCAAACACAAGAACTCCACCCTTCCACAAAACTGGCGCATACACTCCCATGTAACACAAACAAGCTCACCCTCAGACCTGCAGGTTGCCATAATTTGCTCTTCCATTCGCACCTACACACAATCACAACAGCAATAATAATCTTAGCCAAACCAGGTTGGGTGATTGCTTTATATTTTTCCAAGGCCTTTCAGGCCTATAATCTCATCTGATCCTCGCAGCAGCCCTGTGGCGTAGGTGGGTGGAGCAGGCATTATTACCCCAGGTTTATGGCTAAAGAACCAGAAGCCAGAGATGTGAAGCGCGCCATCTGGGAGGCAGCCTGGAACCCAGATCCTACTTCATGGTAGTGAGCTTCCCATGGCCTTCAGATACCAATCTGACAAGCTCTAGCCCTCCCTATGAAGCAGGGCAGGGGTCTGCTAGATTCTTGATTCCTGGTCAAAACCTGTTCCAGAGTCAATCCTAGTAGAGGAGTGGGAATTGGAGGCTGATAAAGGGAAACCACCATCATTAGAAATCCCATAAACTCTCATTTACAACTCCCTGTTAGATGAAAGGAGCAATTGAATGTGTTGGAGGGAAAAGCAACTACTGATTTCCTTTAGGACAACCAGCCTCTGACAGTTGATCCTGGGAGGGCCCCCGGGAGGTCTGGGGGGAGTTGCCCTGTCCCATTTGGGCTCTCCCCAATTCTGTGCACTTCCTCTCCCCTCTGTCCAGGCTGGCCTAAGGGTCCTTAAGCTCGGGTTCCAGGGGAAGGGAGGAGAAAAGAACAAAGAAGGAGAGTCCTGTTCTCAGAGTCCCCCTCTCCTCCCACATTGCAGCCGGGGCTTTCTTCTTCATGGAGTCCCAAGCCCGCAGCACAGAATGGGCACCCTGACTCCACCAGGGCTGGGGTAGGAATGAGGAGTCACCTTATATCTGGCCTGCCATGTCTTCTGAGGCCAGACCCATAGATCTGACAACTTTGAAAAGTGGCGAGGGCAGCCCCCTTCAAAGGCCTATGCCCTGTCCTGGGGGAGCAGCCTGACAGTGAACGGCAGTGAGGGTGATCGTCCCTCCTTTTGCTGATGCTTCCCTCTGGTTTCATCATCACTGTGGGCCTTAGGTTTTACATCTGCAAAATGGGGAGAGTAGACCAAATTTGCTGCGTGGCTGTGAGGAGACGAGATGAGGTGAGGCATGCACAGCCCACAGCACAGTGTCTGTCACACTGCTGGGCCCCACAGGGGCAGGCTCCATCCCCTGCCCTGGCAGCTTCCTGGGGAATGCCTCTACTATCAAGGCTGGAAGGGTAGCCTGGCAAGAGGGCGTCCCCAGCCTCCTGGGTGTGCCGGTTCTGGCTGGGAGGGAGGAGGGAGGGGCAGGGAGGGGACATCTGTTTGACACTCTTGTCAGCATCCGTTACCTGGTGTGTATTTTCCCAGGAGCTGATTACATTACAGCATGTGTTGATAAACATTTGGAGTTGGAGCAGGGAGGAAGCTGAGCGGAATGCTAAGCGGCTGGGGTTTGGTCAGAGACACTGAGAAGGGGCTGGCTGTGATGGGCGGGAAAAGGGGACAAGGGCCCCCATCCAGAGGCTTCTCAATCTGCCTGGCCCCTTTCTGTTTCTGATCTCTCTCCTTCCCTACGTCCTGGCCCTCAACTGTGCGTCTAGACTTGGCCCCAGAGGCCACCTGTAGTAGCAGAAGAGGTATGGCATTTGCACCTCAGGCAGCAGGGGTCCCAATGGTAGCTCTGGAGTAATGATTGAGCCAGGAGACATCTACCATGCCGGCCGTGGAGAACTGAGTGCTCAGTAAGTGTTGGCTCTTCCTCATCCCCAGTTGGCCCACAGGAAGATGACCACCCTCGCCTTGATGGTGCCCCAGATTTAGGCAGCCCTTTCTTGTTTCCTTGGTTGGGACTGCAGAGGCAGCCCAGGGCAGTGTCGAGCACACTCAGGCAGCAGCTGGAGCTAGGTAATTGTGTGGTTATGTGCCTGATTCTTTCTCCCTAGTCGATGAACTCCCCCAGGACAGGGTGGTGTCTCTCTGGTCATGATGGAATGTTCAGGGCCTGGCACTGGCAGGAATGAGTGACTGTCATCCATCTGGTTTGTCTGGAGCCGAATGGTCAAGGTAACCTATTTTAGGTTCTGCATTGTCTTATTCCTCAGCCATTCTGAGTTCAGAGCACTGGCTGTGCCTCTCACTTGGCTTTTGGCATAAATTACCTTGGATGCGCTTTTCCGTTGTGTGTCTAATCTCTCTGAGGCTGTGGTCTCCTTGAGATTAAAGGCATTTAGACTTTCAAGAGGAGGGTGGGCAACTGTCCCTCTGTCCAACTGTACAATTCAATAGGCACCTGTAAGTGAGAGAATGAATGAATGAGTGCACGAATGCCGCCTTCCAACCTCTCTCCCCCATCTGTGTGTCCTTGAGTAGGCACCTGCCACTCTCGCCCTTTTCCAGATGCAATGGGTGCTTGGGCTGCTTCTGGGAGTGCCCTCAAGTGGGACGAGCACAACGGGCCCAGCGCCATCTAGCGGGTGTGGCGCCTGGGGATTGCGCATCTGGGTCTCTCCGGGTCTATAGGACCCGCTCTGGATGCCACTGCTCCTGAGAGTCCGATTCTCTGCGCTGAGGGTGCGGAGACCTTGGGAGAGCGTACGCCTCCGGGTTTGGGGAGCGTGGGGGCGGTATCCCAGACAGCAGCAAGCCTGGGTCCTGCACCGATGTGCATGGGAGCCGGCCTCCCACCCCTCCCCCACACTTGGTGTCATAGCTCCCAGTCCCTTTCTGCCACAAAGAGGCCATTGATTGGGAAGAGTAGCTGGGCTGTGATAGGGAAGCTGAGGGGACACACGCGCGAACACACACACACACCTCCTTCTGCAGCACCCATCATTCTGGGCACAGAGGGTGTGGGGAGGTGGCCAGTGTGCCAGTCTTGGGTAAAGCTCTGCCTCCTGATTGCCAGTTCCTCTCCCCTGCCCCACCCCATGCCTAATTTTTGCAAGCTCTTTTGGATGAATCCAGAGCAAGAGAGTGGTCCATTCTCCCGGGGCTGCTCTATCTCCCCTCCCCCACGGCTCCAGGTGTGCTCTCCTCTCCCCAGCAAAGACCTTCTGTGGCACTTAGGGGCCCTTTTTAATACCAGGCAAAGCCAATACTATTAGGAAGGAGGAACTGCTGTAGCAGCTGTTGAATGGACAGATTATATGCAGTAATGCATCCCCAGCTGGCCTCCGGTTTATCAACACATCCCTCTCCAGTGGAGGGCCAAAAGTTGGCACACAAGATAAAAATGTTGCTAGACTGCGTGAGATGGGGACAAGAGGGGAGGAGTCCCAGACAGGAATACTTTTGGCAGCAAGGATTCCCCAAATCTCTCTTGTCCTTCCACTGAAATTAGGAAACTGCCTCCAATGTCAAGATGGGGCTGGATTTGAACCTGTGCCAGAGGTTGAGCTTCTGACCCTTCTACAAACTCTTGCTTGGTTCCCTCTGTGACAGGGAAGTCCTTACCTCTCACAGAAGATGAATCCTGGCCTTTGGAAACCTGTACAGCCTGGGCTCTCTATTCGTCCAGCTCAGCTGCATCAGAGGTGGAGTCCACCCTGGCTCTGGTGCCCATTGCTGGTCCCTGCCCCACCCTGCTTCAGAGCAGGGATGCCCTGGAGGTGAAGGCGAAGGGTAGCTGCAGTTGGTACAATAAAGAAGGGACTGGGAGGTTCAGGAAACAGGCTTCTGAATATCCTCCTTGGTGCCTGCCTCAGAGCTACCGATGGCCACCTGGTTGCGGCAGGTACACGGGCACTGGCCAGAGGAGAGGCTGGGCGGGGATGCTGGCTTGCTTGGTCTGTGGCACTTCTTTCTGCTTCCAAGATTGGTGCACAGAGTGTGTCCCTTTTTGAGTGACATTTCATCTGGGTTCTTCCAGTTTCCTGGTGACGGGCAGTTCACTCCTTGCCCAGATGGCCCGTCCCAGCAGATACTGGAGGACTGAATTGCAAACTGTGCTGGGCAACCTGAACAGCACCACGCCCTCCACACACAGCTGCAGGAAAACAGGGCCGGGACAAGGTGTCAGGAAATAGTCACCACTGACATTTACTATGCTATCAGTCAGGTAATGTACTAAGTGTCACAGGTGAATTCACTTTCATTATTGTCATAAAACTCTACAAGTTCATGTCTTTATTATCCCTGTATTATTGAAGAAGAAACTGAGGCACAGAGAAGTTAAGGCACTTGCCTGAAGTTTCACAGCCAGAAAGTGGCAATGCTTGGATTCAAAACCAGATATTTTGACTCTGTCTGAGTTTAATAAGTATGTCATATTGCAGGTATTATGGGGGAGGGGTTGTGTACAAACATGCACACACCCATGTTTATTTTCACCACCATTTCTGGGCAGCAGAGCTCAGTGCTGCTATGAATCCCGGACTAGGAATTAAGGCGGGAGGAACTTCTGCTTTGTTTGTTTGTTTCTTTCTTTTCTTGCAGTACAGGGGATGGATCCCAGGGTTAGGGTGAGCTTTAAGACGGAGCTACACCTCCAGGCCTGCATTTTTTTCTTTTTTCCTCTTTCTACCCTCCCTCCCTGCTTCCATCAGATGGTCCTCATCCTAATCTAAATTCAAAGTTCTCTTCTCAGCATGTTCAGGGGTTCTCCTGAAGCAGGAGACCCTGTATGGGAGTTGCCAGGCCAAGACAGATATACTGGCCTACACAGATGTTAGGGGACACACTCGCAATGAGGTAGTGTAGAATAAATGTGGTTGGTAGATGGGAAATAAATAGGGAAGATCTGTATTTATGTTCCACACCAGTCAAGGGTTAGCTGGTACACGGTTCAGAGAGTTTTATGTTCAATTTTATGTCTAGACAGAGTTTGAGATGAGGTTATCACTTCTCTCCTAATTAGTACAAGAAGGCCTCCCCAGGCACTGCTTTCAGGAGCTCTCCTGCTGTCTTGGCTTTGCCATCTGTCCCCAAGAGTAAGACTTGGGTAGACTGGAGTGAGGGAATAAGCACTGGATTGGGAGTCAGAATATCTGGGTTTTTGACCTTGGTTTTTACCACCAGTTTGCCATGTGACCTTGGATAAATTACCTAACATTTTCTGGGTATTCACTTCTTAACTTGTAAAATGAGCAAGACTAGACTGTTTTTTCTTTTTTTTTTTTTTAAAACTAGGGATTGAATCAAGGGGGCTCTTACCACTGAACCACATCCACAGCCCTATTTTTATATTTTATTTTTAGATAGGGTCTTGCTAAGTTGCTGAGGGTCTCGCTAAGATGCTGAGGTTGGCTCTGAACTCAAGATCCTCCTGCCTCAGCCTCCCCAAGCTGCTGGGATTACAGACCTGTGCCACTGCGCCCAGCATTAGCAATAGTAGTCTTATCAGGCCCCTTCAGCGGGTGCATTCCCTGGAGTCTGTGAACTGGGTAGATTGTGCGCTCTGCAGACACCTGGCCAAGAGGTAGGTGGGAGCCCGTATCCAGCCTCTGTTCTTCTCGCCAGGCTGTGTGCTTTGGTGGGATCTGCATTCACCAGGAGCAATGGGCACTTTTTCAAATTCATGCAGAGGCCACATGGACTAGCAGTGGCTTTATAAGGTCCTCATGCAGATTGACTTCCGGTGGTCGAGTAGGAGGTGGTAAGGGGAGTTTCTTTTTTGGAAAGTGATATGGTAACCTGGGGTGGAGGGAGGAACAGGGAGTGTTCTTCTGTCCATGAACTCACGTGGAGATGGAGCAGAGAGCAGTGGAAGACATCAGCTCAGAGCTAAAATTAAGAAGACAGGGAGGTTGGGACAGAGAGGCCACCTCGGTTGACAGTGGGCACCCATATGGAATGGGTCCTTTGACGGAGGTCAGGGTATCCGTCTCCCTCTTAGGTCACTGCTATCTCCAGTTCCCCAAAGGTGGCTAGCTGGTCTCTCCATGTGGCTCCTCTTGCTGAGCCCCTCTTTAGAATGAACTAGGAAGGGATTGAGTTTCTCAGGGCCCTTTGCTCTCTTTAAGAGTATCCCTTCTTCAACAGCTGGATTTGGGGGCCTCCTCAGGGCCAGGCCTTATGTTGAACAGAGAGACATGCACCTGCCCGCAGGGAACACACCATCTCACAGGTTCTAATGGGAAATGGTCCATCCTCTGGGGCAGGGGAGTCTAGGGATATGGGATGGTCTGGGCTCTGTCTCTTCTGAGACAAAGGCTGTTACCCTAGAAATGAGGACTATGGGAGGCCACCAATTTAGTTCTCATTAGCTGTTGGTAAGAAGCAGATCAACTGGGAACAGATTTCTGAGGTCCCTAGTGTGCACAGAGGATGTGTGGTCCCTGAAGAGGAAGACGGGGATGAAGGTCTCTGCAGAGGAGGCAGGGGTGGGAGGCTGGGGGTTCTGTGGGACAAAGCCTCACTTTTACTTGGTCGGGGTGACAGAGAACGAGGTGATGGAGGGAGGAGGCACAGAGAGGGGCTTCTCTGTGAGCGTGACCCTCTGCTGGTCAGCCAGACTGTGCCTCTGGGGACCAAGTAGCACACAGCTATTCTGAAGTAGCCCTTCCCTTTCTTTCTGCCTTTTGAGTCAATCTGCATGATCTGGTCAGGAGAGAAAATCCCCAATTCTGTCTAACTCTAAGTCCTTCCAGCTGTGGGGCTTGCTCATTTCCATGTAGTACATCAGGTATGAGATTTGGACCATTCTGATGGCAGAGATTTCCTGGGCTTCTCTGTCTCCTTGGCAGATCTAGTTGTGTGGGGTGCAACCAAGCCCCCTGGCTGTCATCTCTACAGGGACAGCTATAGAAATATCAGCATGGCTGTACCATGCAGGCCCACCCCTCTCTCCCTGGTGCCTGCCACTCTGTTCTTTAAAAGAAAGGGACTGCAGGGGAGCTGATCATTAATCTTATACTCACAGCTTGGCTGTGCCAAGTGACATTTTGTTTTGAAGATGTCCCTGTCCCTTGGCTTTCTTATATCCAGTCTCTGCTCCCTGCTATAGTGGGATATGGGCTCTGAGCAGCTCTCACTAGAAGCAACTGTGTGTTCTCCACCCTGTATAACGATATTGATAATAAGAACAATGAGCTCCTATGGTGTGCCAGACACTCTTCAAAGTGCTTACACATATGTATTAGTTTCCTGTTGCTGCTATAACAAATTTTGTGGTCCAGCTGGGAGGCAGAAACTTGCTAACGCAGCACAAGGCCACCTCATGACGCTTCTGCACACTGGTGGGGGTGGGGGGTTGTCACCCCAACAGGATCCACAGCCCCTCCCTAACCTGCTGCCTGCCCTGCTTTCCATCCACGGGGACCCCTCCTCGGCACTTAGTCTGCAGGACCCCTTCTCAGACCAGCACTGGGGACTCTGTGCACCAGCTCCGTCCTCCACATGAGACCTCTGGAAGGTGCACCCAGAAGACGGAGGGAAACAACCTCGGTCACCTCGAGGGCTCGCTTGGCCAGTCTCTGCTTCTGCCTCCTCGTCCCTCCTAGCTGGGTCCCCGCTTCCCTGCCAGGCACAACTCTTGAACAAACTCTCCTTCTTATTTATTTTCCCCAGGGAAGGAGCTGAGCTCAGTGAGCAGACTAGAGGAGCAGAGAGCCCAAGTGCAGTTCTGGAGCGGGCACAGCTGCGTGCCAGAGGCTGAAAGACAAAAGCCCAAGGAATTCTCTAGTTTTCCAAGTCCTCTAGCCTCTTTCCTTCTTCCCCGTCGCTCTCCTTCATCCTTGACCTTGGTGAGAGGGACAGAGCTGGGCCTACGCACCAACAGAGAGGCTGGTGCCTCAACAGGCCTGAGAAAGGCAGATGCTCATCTGGGGTGGGGGCTGGTGGATCTGGGGCCTGGGAGAGCTGGTGCTGTGCTCCCTTCTCTGGGTGGGAACCATGACAGTCGTTGCAAGGGGCACCCTGGCTCCACTCAGCCCTGGGTCAGGACTTCAGGACATATAGGTCCACTGTGCTGGGTTGAAGTCACTGTTTTGAGTGAGAGACCCAAGGGGGCTCTGCCATCACCTGCCAGAGTCCTCTGAGCTGTCACCAGCAGGCCCCTTTCCGGCTCTGTGGGTGGAGCAGCTCTGGTCTTCCAGCCAGGCTTGACTCAGCTTCAGATGAGGTCTTGTGGTGGGGGTCCTGGGCCAGTGGAGGGAGACACAGCAGGACAAGGCAGTGGCCCTCCCCTCACCCGCATGGGCAAGCTGGAGTGAGAAAGGGGCAAAGTTCTAGGGGAAGCCAAATCCCCTTGATTCTTGGAAACCTGGGTAGAGGGGCACCGTGTGGAGCTGCAGGCTCGGCCCAGGGTCCTCTGAGCCTCCGTCTCAGGACTGCTACGCGTCTTCCCAGTTTTGCCATTCTGTGACTCTTGGTATGGTGACTTTCACAATCGGCCTTGGGCAGGTGGCTTAACCTCTCAGGGCTCAGGTGGAGGAGGACAGAGCTGGGTAAGTATAACAGTAGCACCTGTCTCATTAGGTGTATTATGGGGATTGTGTGATTTAAATATATGAAATGTAGAGCACAGCACCAGCCATGTAGAAAGTGCTATGTAAGTATTGGCTATTATAATAAGGATTATTATTCATGTTATTTAAAGGATCATATTATGTTGTTGCAAGGCTACAGGGTCTGGAGTCAAGCAGACTTGGGGTGGAGAACTTGATGTTCCCCAAAAGCCTCCGTGACCTTGGGGAAGTACCTTTGTCTTTCTGAGCCTGTGTGCTCATCCGTAAAGTAGGGGTGAGAGTAATGACACTACTGAGGTCACAGAGTCGTGATGATTCCATGACACAATTGAAAAGATTGGCTAAATGAACCGTAAAGCACCTGGCACGAAGCATGGCTTCGTCTTCCTGGATGGAGATCAGGTTTGGGAGCGTCTCTCTTTGGGAACAAGTAGAACTCCTAGAGAACAGCCATGATCCTCAGAGTGAACAAATGATGTGGGAAGTCGTGCAGAAAGTGCACCTGCCCTTCGTGCAGTGTGAAGACTCAGCAGAACATGGGCCATGTTCCTGGGCCACCCTGGGACCCAAGAATGTGAAGGCCTCTGACATGTTGGGGCCTCAGCCCTGTTTGAACGTCTCACACCTGCCACAGCCAGACCGTGAAGCACTGAGGCTGGGCTTTGTCCCCTGTCACATTGTCAGGTGCCTGCCAATGGTGACAGCATTGGACTGTCAGGCAGCCAGAAGAGCCAAATACCCTTGTGAGATACACCCCCTCCCAAGAGAGCCTTCCCTCACCTGCCAATCTCAGGTTGGTCCCGTGTTAAAGGCTCTCACAGTTCTTATCACAATTTGTTAAATATGTAAATATTTACATGATTATCGAAAGATCCGGTTGTGTGTAGCTCAGCGGTAGAGTGCTCACTAGCACGCCCCAGGCCCTGGGTTTGATCCTAAGCACTTGATATATATTAAGTAAGTTAAACCTCACAATACTCCTATGAGGTGTCTATTAATATTATTCCTATTTTACAGAGGAGGAAACTGAAGCACAAAGAGGTTAAGTAACTTGCCCAAGACCCCAGAGCCATCAGTTGGTGGAGCTAGGATTTGAGCCAGGCATTTTGGCTGGTCCCTGGTCTTCCAGATGTGCTTCTTCCTGCCTGGTGTCTCCGCACCCGCCTCAGCATTTCTCTTCCTACCAGCTTGGTTGCTGGCACGTGGTGCTCTCTCCCAGCCAGACCCTCTCTGCCTTCCCTTCCCACACCTCAACCCTTGCCTGTGCACTGGCCCCTCTTGGAAGCCTGCCATGCTGGGTGTGAGGAACACACACAAGGAAGGCGCTCTTCCCTGGGATGCCTGCTCAAGGGGGTGGGGGTGGGGCAGTCTCTGCACAGTCCTGCTGTCCTCAGCACTGTTGGTCCTGTGGGCCATGACTGAGGTGAGATAAGGAGGGAGCCAGTGTCCTTCTAAGTGGCAGGTGTGGGGTGGGGGCATCTGGCTCTGTGCACAGTTTCAGCTTTGCTAAGCCCAGTGCAGGTCTGGGCTGGAACCAAATTGCTCAGGACTCTCTAGGGTGTGGCCCTGTCCTGCAGAGTCCTCCTTCTCCATCCCTGTCTCCCCACACCTCCCAGGCTCACCATCACGTCCAAACCAAAAGGGAGCCAGCCTTCCAAGAACATCACTGGGAATGACCTCTGACTGCAGGTGCTTGGGAGTGAGTCAGGGGACCTGCATCTGGTCTCAGCTCCATGGTTAACGCAGCACACAGACACCCACACATCTCTAAGGGCCCAGGGTCTTCATTTTCAATGGGGCTTGGACACATGACTTCTAAGGTCACCTTCAGCTTCATGATTTCAGGAGAATGCTGTTACTGGGACAGCCTCTGGGGGTTTTCAGCATTGACTTTCCCTGGGAGCTTGTCCCAGAGGCCAGAAAGGAACAGAAGAAATGCGGGCTTGGAAAAGCCTAAGTAACATGCTCAGGGTCACATGGCGTCAGAGGCAGAGACAAAGTCAGATGCCTGGCTGTGACTCAAAGTCTGTGGCGGGGACTGCTGCTTGGAGACACTCAGGTGAGGTGGACGGACTGGAGTGGAGCAGGTATTTGATGGCTGCTGTACTGATTTGGGATGACATCCATTGTCCCCAGAGCAGAAAAACTTGTCCCAGAGCTGGGGACTGTCATATTTAGTGACTTTAGCCACTGGAGAGGAAGGAGGATACTCCCCAGCACAGGGGTGGAGTGGCACCTGAAAGGTGAAGGCAAGAGAGGACATGAGCCGAGGTCAAGGAGGGCCATCATCAGGGGTCCCAGGGAAGGGGACTCAAGGGGCTCCTGGACTCCAGAAGCGTGAGAGCATACTTGTGGGGGTGTCTAAACCTGTGGGCTGTTGCCTGTAGGTGTGCCTCTGGGTCCCCAGGGCATCACCTATCCTTCATACATGCACAGGCATGCTCTATTCTATGTCACAACCTGCTGCTACAGGCCTGTGCCTGGCCTTTGTGACAACACTTCACTCCTGTCACTCACCTTGGCTTTCCTGTTCCTAGCCCCCCACATCGCGGCTTGTGCGTGCAAGTGCATTCGCGCATGCGTTCCACCTTGGCCTGTGTAACTCTCTGTCGTCTGTTGGCTTCTCTTGGGTTTGTACAAGCAAGTGCACAACCTGGAAATCTCTGTCCACTCTCTTTTTCTTATTTTTCTCATGGCACAAACACAACAACACACACACACACACACACACACACAGCCTCAGTCTATCCCTCTGCTTCTCAGCTGCATATCTGCCACTCTTTTTTTTCTCTCCAATACGTGCACAGCTCTGTGTTCCCAAGAACCCCATTAATCTTTAAAGGGCCTGGGCTATTTCTCTTCCCCACTGCCTGCTGCTTTCTTGTGGGCTAAAACCATTAGGGGAACTCTTCCAGGCCTGTTACTGTCCTCTCAGTCCCTGTGACCTCTTGGGTGCCCTCCCCAGGCTCCATGCAGGCTCTCCCAGCTGGGTCACAGAGCAGGGCAGGCTCCCTTCTGGAGGTGGCATCCTCAGGAGCAGCTGGCTAGAAAGTAACTATGTGGGTGGGGACAGGCAGGGCTGGAAGGGATTTGTCTGCTTTGGATGCTTTTCTGTAAAAATTTTTGTCTCTTTGCCATGATGTTCCATTCATTTCAGCTGATGTCATTTTGGTGCATGGGAGTGGCTTTGACATCCACATACAGCAGGGGCACAGCCCTGACCCAAAGGTCAGGAAATCCTGGTTCTAGTTCCAGAGGAACCCCAGTTCTTTATCAGATACATGAGGGGTTTGGAACCATTATCATTAATTTAGTTATAAAATTTTGAGTGTTGAAGAGACTTCTTTATTTAGAATCTATCTGCACCCTGATCGTTCTAATTAACTCTCTTTGTAGCTTACTTGTCTACACAGACATCATACATGCACACACGCACACACCCACATGCAGCTTACTTTGCAGGAACTTTCCAACTTAGCTGGACCCCAGACCCTGTCTCATAGTGGGGCTTGGAGCAGAGGAGAGTGACTGTGTGTGTGTGTGTGTGTGTGTGTGCGCGCGCACGTGCACGTGCGGGCACACACACACTGGGGTGCATACTCCATACCAATTCACTGTGCCTCCCTGATTGAAATGTGCCTCACGGTGATAATGGCCTGGGAACTCACCAGAGTGTCTATTCATCTCTGAAACCCCTCCCCTAAGAGTAAAGATCTGAGTCCTGATCCCCGTTCTTGCTGCCCTGGCCCCTTGGCTGTGAGGAAGGAAAGGGAAGCTGGGAAGCCCAGTAGAGGTGCCCCATGATCATAGGGCCCTGGAATGTCAGAGCTGGAAGGGACTTCCCTGACCTCTAGTTTAGTTGAAAGGTTTCTAAATGCTTTACTTAAAGCCTGGAACCTTAATTCTAACCTACCTGGACACGTAGACAAACAAAACCCATGAAAACCAACCGCTCCTGTTCGCTGGGTGGGAGCCCCACTCAGCAACCCAGTGGCCACTCCCACCTGCCCTGGGAGTGAGTTTCCTGCAAATAAAGCTTTAGAACCTTGACAAATACAGCTTAAACCCCACCCAGCCAGCCCTGCAGGATGGGACAGCCGGGAAGGAGACAGCTTCCCGGTTCTCCATTGTGGTTCCTGAGCCTGCAGCATCAGTGTCCCTTGGAGACTTATGAGAAATGTAGATTCTCAGATTCTACCCCAGACCTGCTGAATCAGAAATCTGGGGGTGCCCCCTGGTGATCTATGTCTCAAAAATTCTTCAGTGACTCCAGTACATGCTGTGGTTTGAGAAGCACTGGACAGGGGGAACCCCTTGCTTTACAGAGAAGCCTCTGAAGCTAGAAAGGTGCACCTTACCCAAGGTCACAAAAAGTGGCTTTGGATGATTCCAGGCCAGATTGCCTGTCTGCCAGTGTCTGTGGTGAGGATGGGGATCATTTCACCCTTTCCTCCCCTTGGCTGGTGTGAGTGCTCAGTGATGGCAAAGTGGAGACCTTTTCCTTCAGGGAGAGTGAGAGGCAGCCCCTGAGGGCCTGAATGCAGGAGGAGCATGCTCAAGGTCCTAGTTGAGGACGAAGACTCAAGATGTAGCTGGTTACCGCTGGGGATGAATCAGGGGAGGCTTCTTAGAAGAGGCAGATTCTAGAGAAGACCAGACTTTAGGAAACAGCATGTTTGAGCACAGGCCAGAGTGGCGAGCAAGTGTGGCCTGAGGAAGAGACGCCTAGGGGGGCCGAGACCTGGAGTGTGGCTGGCAGGGGAGGGTGCTGGGTGCTGTGAGTAGGAGTAGAAGCCTTAGCACTCAGCTCACCGGCCCTGCTACCAGGTCCCCAGAAGCCTGGGGACTTCTCCCACAGAATTAGGAAGCGTTTAACATCTCCAGCTAATTAGCCACTGCCTGCTACCGACAGAGAGGAGAGGGGAGCTCGGAGCCAGGCAGCTTTGAAAGGCGGTGCTGCTCCTTGACAAAGCCGGCCGGCAGAGGTTTCAAAGACAACTTCTGAGCGGCCTGCACGTTTCATGTTCATTAGATCCTGGCTTCCCAGGCTCCAAAGACAAACAGTAGGATTTAAGGGTTTTCTTCCCTTTTTGGAGACATTTCGTTCTGAGCTGAGCTTTCAACTGGGGAGGAGGCAGTGTGGCTGTGTTTCCTGGCTCCTTCAAATCCACAGCCAGAGCAGCCCCATCTTCTTTCCAGAGGTCCCCAGAAGCTTGGTGTGTCCCCTGCCCCAGGCAGATACCCTTGGTTGGTAGGGTGTGCGGGGTAATGGTGGGAGATGAGGGGTACAGTCCTGGATTTTTTTAAAAAACGTGTTTTTAGTCATTGATGGACCTTTATTTATTTATTTGAATGTGTGCTGAACCCAGGGCCTCACACATGCCAGGCAAACACTCTGCCACTGAGCCACAACCTCAGCCCCCAGTGCTGGATTTTAAGCTCAGTGAGAATAGAACCCTGAATCTTCATTTGTCTTCATCTTTTCAGTACCTAGGAGCTCAATAAACATTGACTGAACTAGTGAGTGAGTGAAAGAATGAATGAATGAATGTGTCAATCACGATTATTTGTCCATTGTTCCCAGATTCCTTTCCTGCTGCTATTCCCTGCCTTGTTTTGTGTTGAAGGAACTACATTTCCTAGACTTCCTTCCTTCTGGCTTCCAGATAGGTTCAGCCAATCAGAGAATCGGGAAGAAGGTGGATCATGGAGAAAGGAGAAAGCTCGGCCATCTGCCCCCTGTGTGGCAGGCCAGCTGTCTGACAGAGGTCTCTCCTCTGGTTCCTGCTGATCACCTTCCCAAAAGGGCCCAGCTCCCTCTGCAGGCTGAGCTCCTGCCCTGGGACCTCTGTGTTCAGGCTTTTAGGACACTCCCTCCCCCCTCCAGCCCCAGGAAGGGGACAGCTTCCTGCTCTTGCTGACTTTGAGTTGCCCTTCCTCTTCTGTCACCTGTACAACCAAGCCCCTCATTTAATCCCTGTGCTTGAAAGGTCTGGAGTAGCTTCCATGTTCTCAGTGGACTCAGAGGAGAGAATGACATCTTCCCTTAGAAACAAGTGTGAACAGTCAGGTGTGAGTGAGTTTGATCTGCCCGGGATCTGGGATCCTATACCTGGGGCTGCCTGTGATGCTCTAGCCCAGGGGACATTGCCTTTCTATTCAAGGACTGTTCATTCCCTCTGAGTTTGGCTGTGCTGCATGCTGCAAAACTAAAAGACGTGTGTCATGAGCCAGCCATGGGCTGTGTATGAGCTATGTGCATTTGAGCACATGAGGGGACTGGACCAATATTGCTGCTCTGACTGGGTTGTGTGACATATGTGTCCTTTTCCCTCACTCTGCCTTTGATCCCACTCAGCACCTGAGATGGGTGTGGCCTTCCAAGATGTCAGTCAATCTGCCGACTGCAAGACATCACCAAGCAACCCCCTGAAACCCAATCCCTTGCCTTACTTGGGTTGAACTTTCTTGAATGTCTTTCCCCCAAATAAATAGGGTTTTAGGCATGCCCTCTCTTTCTCTCTCTCTTTTGCCTGCCTCTCTGGCCTCCCTTGTGGGAATTGAGATGGAAGAGCCATCACTGAACCCCCCAAAAGGTATTTTTTTTTTGTCTCTGTGTGGCTATTTAGAAGCCAGCCCAATTCACCTGGAGTGACCTTGACTGATTCAGTCATGTGTTGCTGCAGATGTGGCCCACTCACACCCATTAGGATGACTTCCAGCAAAAAGAGAAAATAATAAATATCGGTGAGAACCTGGAGAAACTGGAACTCTGGTGCTCTCTGGGTGGGAATGTAAAATGGTGCAGCTAATGAGGAGAACATTATGGTGGTTCCTCAAAAAAGCCAACACAGGATCCCATAGGATTCAGCAGTTCCACGTCTGGGTATACATCCAAAAGAATGAAAAGCAGCAACACAAAGATACTTGCTCACTCATGTTCATAGCAGCGTTATTTGCAATAGCTAAAATCTATAAGCAACCCAAGCATCCACTGATAGATGAAAGGATAAGCAAAATGAGGTATGTAAACACCAAAGACTATCATCATCATGAAGACAGAAGGAACTTCTGAAGTGCGTTACAGCATGGAAGAACCTTGGGACATTATGTTGAGTGAAACAATCCTGACACAAAAAGACAAACACTGCATGATTCCACTTGCAGGAGGTACTGGTAGCAGTTGAAATCACAGACAGAAAGTAGCATCGTAGTTGCCGGGGGCTGGGAGAAGGGAAACAGTTATTGTTTAATGGGCACAGAATTTCAATTTTGCAAGACGAAAAGAATTATAGAGATGGATGGTAGTAATGCTGCACAACATTATGTATTTAATACCACTGAGCTGAGCACTCAATAATGGTTAAGATGGTAAGTTTTATATTTATATACTAAAATTAAAAAAAAATTAAAAACCCAAACAATCTAAGATATGGCATAAAGACACAGCAAGATGCAAAGAGGAAAAATCCATCTGCTGCCTGCCAGACCTGTTCAGGCCTTTTAGTCTTGTCTCCGAGGACACTCACAATGGCACCGTTGGGTAGATCATCTTATCCTCATTTCACAGAGGAGGAGACGTTGACTCTAAGAGCTTAAGTGACCTTTTTCCTCTCTCACAGCCAAATGGCTGCTATGTTCTATCCATTCCCTCTCACTCTTCTGCTCTTTTTGCTGACCTGCCTGTCCTTACTGTTCCTGCTTGTTTGAAATGCTCAGACCCTCTCCAGTCTCCTAATGTGCCTGCCTGTCCCAGGCTCTCCTTCCTCCAGCCATCGTCCACGCCCCTGCCAGGGCCATTTTCTAAAACGCAAATTGAACTGCATACTTCTTTGCTTAAAGCCCTTCAATAACTCCCATCACTTAAGGAATAAGGTCCACTCTTCCTGGCAAGGCTGCAAGGCCCTCTGGGAAGTAGTCCCAGCCCCCACTCCATCTCCAGGGTGTTTCTTTTCTTCTCCCTTCCCCACCCCAATAACCCAGCCTCGGGAAGCCACAGGGTCTCTCCTACAGAGCTGTGGGCCAGGCCTCTTTGCCTTTCCAAGGGTCCTCTCCTTGCAAGTGGAGACCCTGGGACACTCTCTGGAGGTTTGGTGTCAGCATCTCCCTCCCTAGGACAGCCTGCCCAGCTCTCCTGCTCAGGCTTGGATTCCCATACCCCCTCTGTCTTGTTGTATCGCATTCGTCACACCTATTACAACCAACCGTCTGTATCTATTTCTTCTCTTAAAACCTCAAGCTCCTTGACAGCAGAAATGATGCTTCACTCATTCATTTATTTCAAAATATCTATCGAGCACCAACTTTATGCCAGGCACTTGCCAGACCCTTGCCTACTTGGATCATGCCACCGAGTGGTCTGGTGTGGAATGACCAATTGCGCCATTAACAATAAAGACAGACACATAATTATAGCTTATGAAGGAATAGTGAAGGCCTGATATCCTTCAGTCTGGTTCTAGTAGGTATGGAATACATTCTGCATTTCAGCCCCTGCCCTGTCCCTGGCACCAGTGGGTCCCAACAGCTCAGTGCATTTATACCACTGCCCCCCACTGGTCTGCAAGTTCCCTGTAGGAGGACTCTGTGGTTGCAACGGAAACGAGAGAGCATCTTGTGTGAATGAGAGTGGGACTTGCTATCTGGAGGAGGCCAGGCTTTTGGACAGCAAGACCCAGGCTCTGGATGGGGTTGCCCTTCCTCTCTCTGAATACTCTCCCCCGGGGCTCAGAAAAGAGGAAAAGAGGAGTCCCTCCAACTGTTACTCACCAGCTCTGTGACTTTCAGCAAGTCACGTAGCCCCTCTGAGCCTCCATCTCCTCATTGGTCCAATGGAAGTACTAATAGCACTTACAGCTTAGGCTTCACTATGAGGAGATTTAAGTAACTACACAGAAGGCATCTGAGCGATGCCTGGCGCGGAGTGCGTGCTCCATAAATCTGGGCCATTGTTGTTATTTTTATGGCAGGTTCCCAGCAAGGGCCCTGCCGTCCTGTGCGTGCATCCTGCATTGTGGGCGTGCCCACGGCTCTCACACAGGCCCCGCTCCCTCTGGCCCGGCACGCGACTGGAGTCCCATCTTTTCCTCTTGCTAAGAAGCTGTGGGTAACTGGGGCTTAATTAAGCACGCTTGACTGGGGTGTGATTAGCGGCTGATGTGTGAGTCAGCAGAGAGGGCCGGGTGGGAGGACAGGGATGGAGCGAGAACAGAACAGAAGGCTGCGGGTACCCGGGGCTGTATTCCGAGGCTCAATGAGCCTGCTTTGTTTGACATTGAGGGGATAGGGTGGACATCCCTCAGTCACTCCTGTCCTCTAACGGTCCTCCACCTTGGTTAACGCTCAGAGCCGTGGCTGTGTGGCTCCTGTCACCCACCCCCTCAATGATTCTGCAGCTTCTATCCCATGCCAGGCATTGTCATAGGTGCTGGGATGGCATTGTGACACCTCTCATGTAACACACTGAGGGCAGTCTGAGAATAAAATATCCTGTGACATCTGCCATTGTGGGGGGGGGCACTCAGGACACCCCCTGAGAAAGCTCCCTTTTCCTGCCTTTGAATGTCCTGTCCTGCATGGCCTCACACCATGCACCAAGGTGACATCATCTCCACACCTGTCTGTCTCTCCATCACACCGTGGGCAGCCTAAGGGCAAGGACCGTGTGACATCTGCCTCTGGGTCCTAATGCAGGCTCAGAAAACACTAGCTGCAGAATACTGTTTGGAGGGTTGAATGGACTCCAGCTCAGCAAGAAGCTGGCTGCTTGATCCCCTGGAACAGAAGTTGGCACACGATAGATAGCCTGTGGGCCAATCCACCTGCAGCTGCCCTATTTTATATGGCCCTCAAGCTAAGAATGGTTTCTATATGTAAGACAAGTTCTTAATTGACACATAATGACCGTACATACTTATAGGGTGCTATGTGGTGTCTCCATACATGTATGCATCGTGAGCTTATCCATTTTTAAAGGGTGGGGCTGTTAAGATCAAAGAACTGAAGTGCTGGGTGCTGTGGAGCACATTTGTAATCCCAACAGCTTGGGAGGCTGAGCAGGAGGATGGAAAGTTCAAAGCCAGCCTCAGCAACTTAGTGAGGCCCTAAGCAACTCAGTGAGGACCTGTCTCCAAATAAAATATAAAATAGGGCTGGGGATGCCCCTGAATTCAGTCCCTAGTTACCACCTCCTGCCCCCCTCCCCCCAAAAAAGAACAGGAGCATGGCATGGACACATACATATATGTGACCCACAAAGCTTACAATATTCTGTCTGGATTTTTGCAGAAAAGCTCTGCCCACCTCTGCCTGCACCTCAGTGTCTCGTCTGTGAAATGTGTGGCCTGACTTGGAGGTCACAATGGTGCCAAGTGATACAGTCTTGTATTCCACAGTCCTTGGCTTTGTCCTTGAAGGTCTCTTTGCACTTTCTGCCCAAATTCTGAAGGTAGCAGGTGCTCAGAGATGCAGGCCAGTAATAAGGGGGTGTGGTCACCTTGCTGTCCCCAGACCTCCCAGGTTCGACAGATGTGCAGGGCTCATGTACAAGCAGAATCCAGTCCACGCTTGTGGCTGTATCTGGAGGCTTCACCCCTTCCCAGGCCAGACCCCCTTCCCTTGGTGCTGGGAACCAAGTCATTAGTCACACTGTCCTTGGTGGCCGTTCGTTGGGTGAGACACCCTTAGGGCAAGGTGAAGAATTTCAGGGGTATAAAATGAAAGAGAAATTAGAACTTGCTCTGAGCCTATGCAAGTAATTAAAAACTCTCCGAGCCTCTGTTTCTTCACCTGAAAAATGGAGATAATAATTCAGCACTCACTTCCTAGGGTTTGGTGAAAATTAAAGGAAGTAATGAAAGGGGAGGGGCTTAGGAAACTCTACAGCACTGGACAAATGCCAGGATCTATTGTTACTGTTATAACTGACAAATTATGGTGCTCTGCTTTGCTACTTAGTTCCGTTTGATACAATTTAGCTTATAAGGTGGTTCTGATAGGTGGTCTGGTTCTTCAAGGTCAAGGAAGAATGTAAAACTGCTCATCAGGGTTCAAGGTGAGTGGGCTCAGGGGTGGGGACATGGAATTTTCATGCTGCCAGGGGACCTGGGTGTCTCCTGTGCTTAATCTCAGCCTGCTCCTTTGGTTGCAAGGGTTAAGAAAGGCTTCAGGGAGGATACAGCCCTTGAGTCTTAATCCCCAAACACTCATGGGGATAAAACCAGAATCAGGAGGCAGTATCACCACTGCCTCTGTAAACTGGGAGGAGAGTTTGATTTTGCTGCCTAAACAGCTGGCTCCTCCCATTTTCCTGTGGATTTAGCTTCATCTCTCTGTAACCTTGACTGATCTTGGTTTAGCATGTTATTTTTCAATGAGATCTCTTATATGTCATTCCCTTTGTTTACTATAAGAACCCCACGTGATAGGACTATTACCCACCTATCCATTATATAGATGAAGATACTGATGTTCAGAGAAATTAAATGCCAGAGGTTACTCAAAGAGATCATCCCAACTTCCAGCGTTCTTTGTGTGACACCAACTGTCTTTCTTTACCTGCTTAGGTTTTCCCTATGAATCTGCCTTCTTCCTGCCCTTCTGGCCCACAGGCCTGGGAAAAACCCCTTCTACCCACCTGTGCTGCTGTAGGTGCATGCTGCTCCTGCAATCTAGACCCACTGTGACAACAGTGAGGCTTCAGGACTCCCCCTTGCCTGGTTCTGACCTCCAGGGTCCTGGGGTGGAGAGGGCTGTGGAAGGCACATGCCAGGGGCACCAGGGAGAAGATGTCAGACTTGGTTACCATGACATGGAATATTCATGCTGCCAGGGGACCTGGGTGTCACACTGCATTAAGTTGGTACTCAGGGCCCACTCCCTCTAGCCAAGAGATCTGCTGCCTGGCCCCTTCTCTCTTTCTTCTTCTTGATGCCATACTCAATGGCATTCCTGACCCCTGGGGATGCAGTCAGGGCCACTTCATAGAGTCTGAGTGTTTGACTGGTGGCAGGAAGCCTTGACCCCTCAACAGTGCCATCTGGGCTGCCAGGAGCCAGGCTGGCATGGTGGGTGGTGGGAGGCCAGGTTCAGCTCCCAAGAGCTATATCAGAAGCCAGGCTAGATTATAATGGGGAAGAACTTCCAGCCTTGCTGTCTCCAAAGAGAAGACCCTCTTGGGCCTGTGGGAACCTGGAGGCCTCTCCCCACTGCAGTGGCCACTCTCTGCCTCTCTCATCTTCACCTTTATCTCTCAGCTCCCCGCTGTTTCCTCCATCAGCAGCATTAGGTTGGGGGGTGTTGGGGTGGGCAGCCAAAGGGGGGCAGAAAGGACCCAAACCACACTCCCAGGGGAAGGAAGTGGTGTCTTGGGGGATACATTGCTTTGTGGGGCGCCCAGCATAAAGAGTGATGGGGGCACAGAGGTCATGAGATAGGAACATGCCGCCTGCGCTGCCCCTCCTCGTGAGGCCACCCTGACTGCCCCTTCAGGGTCTGACCAAGCATCCCTTCTGGCTCCATGACTCCAGATGCCATTATTACTCCCAGAGCCCTTCCCACCACCAGCCTTACCCCCTTGCCCCACAGCGTCTGCCATGCTGCTGACACACCCTGTGTGTGTCCAGGTCCCCTCCCTGCCCTGGGTCCTTCACTACCTCTCCATCACTAACTTTTGAGCATGGCACTATGGTCCCGCAGGAGCCATGTTCTAGCCCCTGCTGTCCTCTGGGTTTCCCTCTCTCCAACGGAGGCTGGAACTCTGCTTGTGGAACCAGGCAGCTCTGGACACAAGGTCTTGGCATGTGCTGACCCCACTGCTCGGACTTACTATGACCCCCTTCACCACCCACAAAGAGTCTCCGGGTTCCCCTCCATAGGACGGCCTCCCCTCCCTGGCCTCTGTTCTCACTGAGCTGGCCTCACAATGGGGCACACGTTTTCATTTTAACAATTATCTGCAATGGCTTGCTGGTGATATTTCTCCCTAACTCTTGACAGTCAGCCACTGAGTGTTGAGACGACGTCTTTATCACCTCCGTACTCTCCGGAACAGCTCCATGCTTGGCCTACATTGATTATATTTAATTTGTTTGTAAAATGCTTGAGTTAACTAATGAAGTTCGGGGGCCGTTGGAGAGGTGCTCCAGGAGTTCTTCCTGTTCTCTGCTCCTTCCCCCTGCTCCCACCCCACTCTGGGGGACAGGGGGAGGCAGGTTTCAGAGCCCACAACACAGGGTGCCCATGAAGGGAAAATCAGCTACTGGCCTCCCAGAAAAAGAGTGGGATCTCTTCCAAACTAGTGAGGAGCTGGTGTCCCCCTATCCCTGCCCCATCACATGCTGACATCCTTTGGACAGCGCTCTACTAAGTTTCTGGCATTTCAAGCTGGATCCAGCCTCAGAGGCTGCTCACTAAGCCCATCTGAGAAACTGCAATTGCTGTGACGTCATCAGGCTTGGCCAGCTCCAAACTAGGTCAGGGCCTGTTGGCAGGAGGCGGCTGACACCGACTGCCCAGCACACTGGCCACGTGGCTGCAGCTTCTGGCTGTTGTAGTGGGTGCAGTGGCAGAGCAGGGCGGGCAAAGGTGGAGGAAAAGCTCTGATGCCAAGGCCAAGGCAAGTCGAGACGCCTCTCTGTCCTGCTCTCATGAATTCATGAACTCAGAAGCTAGCTGTTCTTTCACTTTTTTTTTTTTTTGGTACCAGGGATTGAATCTGGGGTGCTTTACCTCTTAGCCACATCCCTAGTCCTTTTTGTTTTTTGTTCTGAGGCAGGTTCTAAGTTGCTGAGGGTCTATGCTAAGTTGCTGAGTCTGGCCTTAAACTTGCAATCCTCCTGCCTCAGCCTCCCAGGTTGCTGGAATTGTAGGCCTGAGCCTCCTTGTCTAGCTCTTCTTTCACTTTTTTATTTAATGAATATTGGGTACTTGCCTTTTGTCAGGCACTATACTAGGTACTGGGGTAGAAAGAAGAGATCTTTGTCCAGAAATGGGGCAGATACAACCAATCACAATATGATGAGCCAGAGTGACTCCAGGGAATGTGCTGATGCTCTGGGCTGGGGGAGGGGGACAATTGAGAGGGTCTATGGAGGTCAGAAAGCCACTGTGTCCTGAGGGCCAGCTGCCTCACAAATGCTGACCTTAAAGCCCTTTTACTCCCATATACACCCCAGCCAGTATGTGCTTAAGATCCTTCCTCCAAATCAGACTCCAAAGAAACCTCCCCACCTCTCCTCTCTGCTGGTGACCGCAGTAGCCTTTCAGTAGGGCTTTTGCTTCTGCTTCTCATTTGCAATCTATTCTCCACATTACAGTGAAAATAATCTTGTTTTCAACATACATTTTGTTTTTAAATATGTAAGAAATAGAATGATCGGTACAAAATAGAATGATTGAGAACAGTTGGGAATCAGATCATGTCACTCCTTTTTTAGAATCTACCCAGTGACTTTTTATCCACTTGGAATAAAACCCAACCCGCTGCCTGATCTACAAAACCCTTCTGACCGGGGTCTGCCTGCCTCTATGACCGCACTCTGCACCATATGGCCTTCCCTGGAAGTGAACCGGTCTGTTTCTCAAATGGGCCAGTCTCTTCTGACCTTGAAAGGTAAACATAGATTGTTCCCTTTGCCTAGCATGCTGTGCCCCAGACTTCTTCTGGGCTGCTCTTTCTTGTCAATCAGAGATCAGCTTAATGTCAGAGAGGCTTTCCTGATGGCTAAACCAAGGTAGCCGGGAGATACTCTCTATTCTATCACTGTATTTTAAGAGGCAGTTTTATTGAGGTATAACTGGCATATTATATACCACACATATTTATTAACATGCTCAAGTGGATTCATTTTGACACATATACAACCTGGGAAACCATTGGCACAATCAAGATAGTTTAGGAAGCCATCACCTCCTGAAATTTTCTCATGCACCTTGGTAATCCTTTCCTCCTGTCCCCTTCCCTCCCCAACCCCTGCAAACTCTGATCTGCTTTGTGTCACTATAGATTAATTTGCATTTTATAGAATTTCATTACATAATTGGAATTATTTTTTTTGAGGATATGGATTTTCTTACTCAACAGATACTTAGAGATTTACCCATGTTGCACGTATCAATAATTACTTCCTTTATTTTCCTGAGAAGCATTTCACTGAATGAATGGACATACCACCATTTATCACTCCATTCACTTGTTGATTGACATTTGGTCTGTTTTCGAGTGCAGGCTATTATAAATGAAGCTGCATGAACAACTGTGTACAAGTTTTTCTTTTTGGTAAATATTCGGCACAAAAGGGCTGAACCATACTTAATTTTTAAAGAAAATGCCCAGACTCTTCCCCAAAGTGGTTGTATTATTTTACATTCCCTCCAGCATCTGTGTATGTATGTATGAGAATTCCAATTCTTCCACAACTAAAATTGGTACAGTCAGTCTTTTATTTTTAGCCTTATAATAACTGTGTAGTTTCTCATTGTGATTTTAATTTGTATTCCCCTAATGACTAATCATGTTAAGGATCTCTTTGCCATGTGTGTATCTTCTCTGGCGAACTGCTCAAATGTTTTGTGAGTGGTAGGATCAACTTTTTATATTCTGGATACAAGATATTTGTCAGATATGTGATGTACAAATATTTTCTCCCAGTCCATAGTGCGTCTTTTCATTCTCTTGACAGTGCTTTTCAAAGAACAGAAGTTCTTAATTTAAAAAAAAATATTTTAAAAAATATACACATATACAAATGTAGATGAACACACAGTATCTTTATTTATTTTTATGTGGTGCTGAGGATTGAACCCAGTGCCTCACACATGCGAGGCAAGCACTTTACCACTGAGCTACAGCCTCAGTCCCCAGAAGTTCTTAATTTTATTGACATCTAAATTTATCAATTTCTTCTTTAATGGATTGTGTTTTTGGTGTTCTAAGAAATCTTTGCCTAACCCATTGGTCACAGAGATTTTTTTCCTGTCCTCTTACAGAAATCATATAATTTTAGATTTTACATTTAGGTTTATGATATATTTTGATAGTTTATGATATATTTTGACTTAACCTTTGCATTGTTTTACTGAATGATTTTTCACTTTGGGTATATGTTGTGTAGTATGGGTAGAATGTCTTTTCTTTTTTTCCTTCATACTTTTGTAAAACAGCAGTTGACCAGACACACAGGTCTATTTCTAGTCTTTCTATTCTGTTCCATGGATCTATTCATCTCTCTTGATGCCAATACTACATATTGAAGTTACTGTAGCTTTATAATAAGTCTTGAAGTCAGGTAATATGATTCTTCCAACTTTTTCTTTTTCAGAGTTGTTTTGGCTCTTCTGGGTCTTTTGTGTTTCCATATGAATTTTAGAATTAGCATGTCAATTCCAATAAAAAAAAAGACTGCTGGGATTTTGATTGGGATTTCATTGAGCTGACAAATCAATTTGGGTAGAATTGATGATGCCCTAACAGTATTGAGTCTTTGGATCCATTAACACAGTATACCTCTGTGTATATTTAGGTTTTCTTTAATTTTTCTCAGCAATATTTTGTAATTTTTAGTGCACCTGGCTTATATATCTTTGATTAGATTTATCCCTAAGTAATTCATATCTTATACTATTGGAAAATATATTATTTTTTAAAGTTTTAGTTTCCAGTTGATTGATGATGAAATATTTTTGAATTTCATATACTGAGCTTGTATCTGGCAACCTTGCTGACTTGCTTATTAGTTTTTACAGATTCTATTGGATTTTCTACACAGATGATCCTGCCATCTGTGAATAAATGTAATTTTACTTCTTTCTTTACAATCTGGATTCCTCTTCTTTCTTTTCCTTGCCTGATTGCTCCAGTACCATGTTGAACAGGGATGATAAGAGCAGATATCCTTGCCTTGTTTCTGATCATAGGGGGAAAGCAAATCAGCATTTCATTACTAAATATGATGATAACTGTATTTTTTAATAGATGCATTTATCAGTTTGAGGAAGTTACATTTTATTCCTAGTTTGTTAAGGTTTTTTTAAAATCAGAAATGGATGTTGGATTTTGTCAAATGTTTTTTCTGTATCTATGGACACGATCATATGGTTTTTCTTTTGTAGTCTCTTCAAGGTAAATTACATTGAATGACTTTGGAGTGTTAAACTAACCCTGTATTCCTAGGATACCCCACTTGGTTGTGATATATTATCCTTTTAATATATTGTTGGGTTGAATTTGATGAAATTTGGTTTAGAATTTTCGCAGTTGTGGTTATGAGTGATATCGGTTGATACCTTTTTTTTTTTTTTTTAATGTCCTTGTCTGATTTGGTATCGAAGTAATACTACTGGCGTTGTGAATTTTGTAGTAGTCCTTCCTCTTCAACTTTCTGGAAAAGGTTGCATAGATTTGTTAGCATTTCTTTCTCAAATGTTTGTTAGAATTCATCAAGGAGGCCGTTTGGATATGAAGGGTTTTTTTTTGTTTGTTTGTTTTTTGTATTTGCAAAATTATTTGAAACTACAATTTCAATGTCTTTAGTAGATACAGGAAAATTGGGGCTATTTCTTCTCAAGTACACTTTAGTAATTCTCTGTCGCTATATTTTTAATTGTTTACACAGCTCTTTGCAATATCTAACATGTCTTATTTCCTTAAATTACTTATTTTTTTAATGTTTCTTCCTGACAAGACTGATCTCCAGAAGTCAGAGATTGTCATGATCATGTCTGTACCTGGCACAGAATATGAGCTTGATTAATAACTGTGGAATGAATAATTAACATTTTAATATTTACATATTATGTCATGGAGAGTCTCATTTTATACCTGTGGAAACTGAGGCTTAGAGAAGTAAATTGACCAGTATCACAAAACTTCACAAGTGGATCAAACACATGAACTTGCTCCTGCATAGTTTTCTCTGGAAATGTTTATGCATTAGCAAAGTAAAAGAGTAATGCTGCACAGAAACTAGACAGGGGTCTCAAACTTTGGCATGTGTGAGACTCACCTGGAGAACTTAGGAAAGATGCCAGGAACTGCATCCCTCGCAAGCTCCCCAGAAGATTTCGATGTGTATCTTGGAGAGACCACACTCAACTGTGGCCAGCTGCGCAAGTCCAGGGGCAGGAGCAAGGCTGCTCTGTTCAGAGAAGGAAAGGATGTTTGGTGTGAAGGGACCTAGAGAGGGTGGCTGTGAATTCTGAGTATTTGGGACCGCAGCATTTGAAGTCAGGGTATTTGCAGATATGTGCAAACCAGCCCCCAGAGCACTAAATCAACCCCAGCAAATCTCAAGTTCAGGGTCAGTTATGTGCCAGTTCCTTAGATTGTACTCCTGTGTTTCCTAAGTGGTAGATGTAGGGCCAATACTGTTTCTCTGCTTTTAATAAAAGGCTAAAGTGTAGGGGACTTTCAAGCTTTCCTTGGATAAGTTCCCAGAAATCTCACTGCCTCACCTAGCCCTGTTCCTTACTCCCTGTCTGGCTCCATGGGAAGGTGGGACCAGGATTTGTGGGAAGGAGGACAGGGGAACAGGCCCTGGGCTGCTTGCTGGGGAAAGGTACATTTAGCGGATGCCCCTCCCAGGGGCTTGGGCACAACAGTCCTCTTGGCATATTCATGGAAGAAGGAGCAGGTAGATAGAGAGACCTAGACCCTGCAACTCTGCCCTCGAGTTTGCTTGTCGTTGGAAATCCCCCTCCTCGTCCTCAGCCTGTGCAGATAAGGAAAGAGCTGGGGGGCACGCAGTGGTGACACGGGAAATGGGGGGCAGGTGCTTGGGTGATGGGGTTGCGGCGCATGCTCTGCCCCCACCCCCTGGGCCTTGGTTGCTCGTGCAGCCCACAGCCTCAGCTGGTTTCCCGCCCCTCTGTCCTCCAGTGTCACATTGGGTGAGCCTTCTGCAGCAATAAGGCAGAAGTGGCAGACACAGGCAGTGAGGACGGGTGCCCCGTGGGGCAGACGGAGAGGGAGGGCCGGAGGGAGAACACCGAGGGAGGGGGCAGAGGGCAGGCGTCTGAACTGGGTCTGAAGTGGGTGCCAAGGTGCTCCGCTGTGGGTGTGGGAGTGGGGGGTCCTCCCGGAGGCAGTTGACATAACGCTCGGCTTGGCTGTCAATTGGCCTGGAAGCTGATAGAGTCATTTGCCTGCCTTCACCACATTGGCTGGGACAAATGGAAGGGCACTTGTCCCCTGGAGGAGTCCCTGCCATCCTGTGTTGGAATGGGGCTGAACAGATGTCATTGCCTTCATGTGGGAAAAGGCGACCCTCCCTGGGCAGAGTAGCTGCTTGTCTTTGTGTCCTAGTCTCAGCGACAGGGGTCCAGGGAGGGGTCTTGGTCAACTCTTGAATGGTAGAGGAGGGAAGTCACTGTGCTTGGTGTCAGAGAGTGACACAGGCAGAATCCCCTCAGCAGACAGTATGAACGTGAGGTGGTTGATTCAGTTGGGTGTTTGTGTTAGTATTTCTAGAACTGACCCATAAGTGCCCACGAACGTGTCAGCTTAAAACAACATACATGTTGGCCTCCTGCGTGTCTGTGGATCAGGAACCCAGTGCAGCTTAGCCAAAATTTCTGTCCAGGGGCTCACAAAGCTCCCGTCCCAGCATTGGCTGCCCTTAGCACCTCTCTGGGTCTGGGGCCAGGCTCCTCTTTCTGGCCACACAATTGTTGGCAGGATTCAGTCCCTAGTGATCATAGGATTGAGGTCCCCTTCTCTCGCTGGCGGCCATCCAAGGGTTTCTCTTGGCTCTTAGCAGTGCTCACAGGTCCCAACCACGTGACACTCACAGGCTCTCTCATGCAGCAGTTTACTTCCTTACAGTTGCCAGGAGAAGCTGGCTCTCTCCTGGGAGGGACCAGTCCCTCTTTTAAAAGGGGCCATCAACTGTTTAAGTGAGGCCCACCCAGGATAATTTTCCTTTTAATTAACTCAAAAATCAACTGATTTAAGACCCCGATTGCCTCACTCCATCATGTTCAGGAGTCCCACCCCCACTGCAGGGAGGGAGAAATGTAGCATATTTACAAGGAGGCAGGGATCTCGGGGGTTGTCCTAGAATTCTGCTAGCATGAAATTTAACTTCATTCATTGAGGAGAGAGAGAGAGAGAGAGAGAGAGAGAGAGAGAGAGAGGTGTTTGCATTTTTAAAGATGAGCAGAATGGTGGGTGCTTGCTCCGTGTTAGCAGAACAAAGGAGTTGTAAAAATCCCACCTGCAATTCTGTTCTGCTCTGCCCTATCCTTCCTTGCTTATAATGAAAACAGTTGATAATTCAGAATTTTTACTATAAACAGTGACTGTTGCATGGATAGGAACCAAAAAGAGCATTTGCTGTATGTGCTCATTTCTTACAGGGAATTGGTGGGAATCAGCTCAGCCAATGACTGCTGCTGTTGGCCATCTGCTGGGACATGCAAATAGCTTATAGAATCACAGAGCCACAGACTGTCGGAGCCAGAAGGGCTTTGGGGATCTTGTCATCCAACCCATTCGCAGCACAGATGATGGAACTGAAGCCCAGAGAGGGGATGTGAGTTGTGCAATGTCACACAGCTGGTGGGTAGCAAGGTTTACTGGGAACCAATCAAGGGCCACTCATTCAGCCTGCAGGTCTCAGGGGAGAATGGGGAGGGGGAGATGGGTCCTAGGCTATCTCATATCCTTTCTATGACACCAGTCGGCCTCATTATACAGTCCCTGTCCCTCTAAAGGGACTGGCTTCATAGAGTCCTTAAAGTGTAAAATATTAAGCAGCAGGTGCCTTCCTTCTGCTTGGCCATGGGGAGCAGACAGAGGGGACTGCAGCCTGACCACAGATGGGGTGGCAGCAGGAGGAGGGGCTCTGCAATCTGCAGAATGGCAGTGCTCATGCATGGGTGTGTGCGTGTGTGCGCACACGCGTGTGTGCGTATCCAACTGAGATTAAGCCCCCAAAGCAAGACTCAACCTGGCCGCCCCTTCCCCCGTGCAGTCACAGCCTGCCTGCGACTATGTCACCTCCATCCCTCCAGCAGCCTTTATCAGTATCACAGATGCTGATTCACAAGATGCAGGTTGCCAAGGAGGGTGATTAATGGTGGAAGCTGTGGTCCCTCTTACTCCCCAGCCTTCCTGACCTTGTTCTGCCCCTCCTCTTTCCGGTTCCCCTGTCCCCTCCATTCCCCCAGGAAAGTGATAAACATTCAAGGATGAGCGGGGAGGGAAGGGACTCGGCCCCGTGGGGAGCTGCCGTGGGCCAGGCCTTGTGCCAGGCTCTTTTGTTTGTTCTGATTTGACAATGCACACGGAGATGCTGCTGGGTGTGGTGGGACGCAGAGGGGACTGTGTTCTTCCCATGTCTCTGGAGCAGACAGTGCCAGGCAGGTTTCTGCGGACATGATGGTCCCTCACTGGGCACATATGCTGCTCCTGTGGCTTCTGGTGTGCATGTTGTCAGCATGCCAAGCTCTCTTGGGTGCATCCATGTCACTCTGGAATCTTCGGGTGGAGGGACCTTTGCAATCATGCACTTTACTGGGAGGGTGTAATCGAGGCCCAGCGGAAACATGACTTGCTCAAGGTCACAAAAGCTGGCCTTTCCTAGAGGCTGCCCTCGCATCTAGCTTCCATTTTTCCTGATGCAGTTTTATTCTTCTCTGGGAGCAGGGACATGCCTGCTGAGTCTGAGATGTAGGCAAGAGCAGGGAGATTCCAGCCATGAGGGTGGCATCTCCCAACATCCACCTCCAAGCAGCTTTGCCCAGCTTCCTCCCTGATGATGGACCTGCTGTCCTAGTGGGTACAATGGACTGGGCACTGTGTGTGTGTGGCGGGTGGCACGGGGCTGCCGGGTGTGTTCGGCTGCAGTACTAACATGCACACAGAACGCCAGTTTCTGATTTGTAGGGTGTGATAGTGAGGCCTTCATCTCTTACAGTTTTGAGCCACCCAAGGAGTCCTGTGAATGGGTGACAGGGTCCAAAGCAGTAGGGCCCAGAAGTGTTTTTCCTGCCTTTATTAGCTTCCTCTGGGTCAAGCTAAGAGGCAGGGGAGAGGGTTGGGACAGCCCCCATTTTCCTGCCCTCTGTATCTTGGTGAGTTTGGCTGAGAAAGAAATTAGATCAGAGGAGACAGTTCTGGGAGCCCAGGTCTAGAAGGTCCAAGAATGCAGGCTAAGCTGTGTGGCCCCTTGTTCTGAGGAATGTTTGGTAGGGTAGGAGTCAGGCAGTGTCCCACCCTCTGAAGGCCACCAGCACAGCGACTTCAGCACCTTGGACAGGGCCAGTGGCGGCTGGGACTGGGGGGGCAGGGAGGCCCTTCATGCACTTTGGTGCCTCTGCCAGGCCCACATGGGTGCCAAGGCTCCCAGAAAATCCAGGTGTGGGCCACCAACCTCCTGGGCGGACTGGACTTTCATGACTGGACTCTCAGACTTGACTGCTTAGAATTGGGCAGCAAAAAGGAAGGGGTCTGGGTCGACCTGGTCTTTGAGGGGGACCCTCGGGTGTACTGCAGGACTGCCATGCTGGGGTGAGCGTGGGTGACCAGAGAACCTGCCCTGTAATCTTCTGCCTCTTTGCCTACCTGCTGTGAGCTCCTTGAGGACAGGAACTGAGTAGGTCTCATTCACTGCTGTGCCCCAGAACCTAACAGAGCCCCTGTTGGGTTCAGCCCCTGACTGAATGCTGAGGAGACAGGCCACAGGGAGTGAAGCCTGGCTTGGAGCTGGTTGGGAACAAAGCCAGGACATTGGAGGGGCCTCTACTGGGACATGTCCATGACCAGCTTTGGCTTATTTTCTATTGTTCTTGCTAGGAACCTCCTTCCCCAACCAGGCTAGTCTCCCCACTGTACCCC
The DNA here is from genome assembly GCF_001458135.2 of Marmota marmota marmota. Classification (NCBI taxonomy): domain Eukaryota; kingdom Metazoa; phylum Chordata; class Mammalia; order Rodentia; family Sciuridae; genus Marmota; species Marmota marmota. Next base: position 4,563,876 of record NW_026000242.1, on the reverse strand, counting down.
GCCTTTTGTCACATGACATGTGCCCACTTCTTAATCTCTTCCCATCCGTGGTCATCCTTCTAGGCTTTCCCACCCTACCTCCCACCGCAGTCTCTCCTCCACTCCTGGGGTGCTGACTCTCAGGACCCCTTAGCACTAACAGGGACTTTGTGTTTTACACGTGTGTCTCAGTTGCATTTTGTGGCACTCATAGTTTAAGGTTTTCTAAAGAAATTAATAATATATTATACTTAACCAATATATTCAAAGTGGTACCACTTCAAAATGTATTCAGTATTAAAAACTCATTAATGAGCTATTTACATTCTTCTTTTCAAATTCATGGTATATTTTCTGTTTGCAGCACATCTCTTTAGCCGTGCTCCTGGGGCCCCAGGAGGGGTGGAGCATGCATTTAAACAGCTTTTGGTGCAGGAATATGCCATCTGAGTGCATGTGATGTGAAATGCCACCCTAGGCCTCTCTGCTTGCTGTCAACAGGTTAGAGAGCCCCCAAGAGCTGCATCTTGGATCCATGCTCCATCTCTGCTGCTCTCCAGTCTTGTAACCATCACTGGGGACCTCATTGCTTCTGTCACCTGTTCCTGTAAGGGGGGGGGGCGAGATCATTTCTGCTTCCTCTCTATAGCACCAGAAGGCTCTAACCTGCTATCTCAGGTTTCCCACAAATAGAAGGTGCTATATTTCCTTTTGCATAAAAGATCTCAGCCTATATGGCCCTGCATTCGATTTTACACCATCCTGCCCTCCTCTCGCACCTCCCAGAGCTGGCCTAGAATATCAAGAGGCTCTCATCCTAATGGAACTGCCCATCCACTGAGGCAACAGGTGCCTCAAGTGCTACTGAGCTCTCCATTCCTGGAGGTGACCAAGGCCAATATATTGTTGCCACTGGACTGATGCAAAAGACAATTCTGCAAGGGGGAGAAGTGGAGCAGAAGTTTAGGAAGTCCTTTTTCCCACCTTGCCATTCAATTCCTTAGTTCCATCAAGTACCTATAGACAATGGGAGGGTCTGAAGAGACGTGAGGTATAGTCTCTGTATATATTCAGTTGAGGGAACAAAACAGTTTTTTTTTTTTTTAAAAATAGGGCTGGGGATCTAACCTAAGGCCTTGAGCATGCTAGACAAGTTCTCTATCACAGACTTATACCTCAGCCCTGACAAAACAGGCCCAGAAGAAATTTCTAGAAAAACCACGTGTTAGCACAGGTGCCCTGACACAGAGGAGAGACTTGTGCACTGGGAGAGCATGGGAGCTCCCAAAGCCGTAGGACCCATCCTCCCTCATACAGATTGCATTCAACCTCCTTGGACAATTCTGGTGCCCCAGGCTGGTGTCCTAGGTCCTTCCAGCTGTGTGACAGCCCTGAGCCTGCCACTCTGCAGTTCTCCTCAGCAGACTCGGGGCTCCCCGCCTCAGCTGGCTCTGGGTAGTGAAGAGGCAGCCCAGCAGCAGAGTTAAGCACGTGTGTTCTGGAGCCAGGTCTCCTACAGTCCTGTGGCATGACTCACAAATGGCATGACCTTGAGCCGGTGATTCAGACTCTCTGCACTCCAGTTTTCTCATCCTTTCACCCAAGGGGGCTGATGGGAGTGTCTGCCTAAGAGTCATCACGACGATGGAGCAAGTTAGTAGTTGTACCGGGGACTTGAAGGAATGCTGGGGATATAGCATCACTGTCTTTGCAAAATTAAATATGTGACATGGCTTCAGCCTTCCCCAGTGGCTCCCATCCTTTCCCTGGGCAGCTGCTTTAGTTGTCTCTGTCCCCTTTACAGTGGGAAACCCAGCACTGAGCACAGGACTTCAGGAGTATGAGACCTTGTCCTCGCTCTGTCGACCACTATTCCATGAGCACAGCCAACTCCAGATGCTTAGTGTCTACACCAGTGGCCTCATTATGTTCTTAGCATAAGTGTTGGTCTTCCACTGAATCTTGAGTCTATTTTTTCACGTGCTGCTGAGAAATGGTTTCTACCTCATCCTGTACTTGTGCATCCAGACTTTGGCTCTCGGAGTAGAATTGTCCCTTTCTCCTTCTTTCTGCTGTCTGTGACTCCACGGCCCCAGCTGTCCAGATCTTTTTGAGGTCTGAGTCCTCTTGTTGGCAACAGATGGTGTTTCTCTACTCAGGAGCATTTGAGGGTCGGGCCAGTGGGCCACTGTGTTGATCCCACATGCTCACCATGACTGTGGCACAGAGGTCTCTGGGATGGCATGATGCCAAGAAGATGGACCAGGCTTTATACCTGCCTTGGCCTTGGTGGCCTAAATTTTTCCGCTTTTCAGAAGTGTTTGCCAGGAAGTTTTATGTTACTCATGGAGCTCCTGTTCACGGCTTGTCCCCTCCAGTCTTCATGGCAGATGCCCATGTGGCCAGTCCTACTTCTGTACCTCCCTCCACTCCAGCTGCTGGGGCTTTTCTCTGGGTTTGTGGCATGTCCGAGCTTCCTCCAGGTTTCTGGGTGGCTCTGTGTTCACCATTGAGCAGGGAGCTCGTGAGGGCAGTGGACAGGCCCCTCCTCTCTGCTCTGTTTCCGCACAGCGCCCGGGCACCTCGGTCCCCTCTGCTAGCCTCATGACTAGTTAGCTCTGAGTTTCAGGCGCCCTGTCTGCCTGTCTCCCTCGAGTCCACAGAACACTTCCTGACCCAGGCTGCTCAGCTGCAGGGATGCCATGGAGCGGGCAGAGACACCAGGAACAGGAGGGAGGCTGAGAAAATCTGAGTGAGAGCAGCCAGGACTAGGTTGAGAGGTGGGGGGCCTGACCATTGCCTCTGCCTTTCTAGAATCATAGAACCAGAGCTGGGAAGGACCTCAGGGGTCTTCTAGTCCAAGCCCCTCACTTTGTAAGTGAAGAAGCCCAGGCTGGGGGAGGGGAGGGGGCTCAGCTTACAGAGCTGGATCTCCACCCCTAACTCTGCCATGAACAAGATTAACACTTGATGGAGTTCATCTTTGAGACCCTCCCTAGAGGCAGCTCCAAATGTCCTCCTGCAGAAAGTCTGGAAAGGTGCCTTAACACTGAGGGCTAGTGGTGGAAGGGCTGCCATTCTTTGGGCATTTTATTGAAAATAAAAGACTGCCGAGTTGGGTTCCTTCAACACCCAAACACATGACTGTCTTTCCTGTTCTCTGTGCGTCTTGGTTATGCAGGTCTCTCTGTTCAGGACTCTCAGGGAAAACACAAAGAATTGACTGACAGTGAGGGGATTGATGGTTTCATGTGCAAACTCCGAGTGAGGTGTACACTGAGCCCCAGAACCCACTGTGTGAGGATGGCTAGGTCACTCAACTTCCAAGCCTTAGTTTTCTCATCTGTAGAGATGGTAGTTCATTTCCCCTTAGGTGGAGAAATGTCTGAATCCATTTCTGAATAGATTATAAATAGATGGGTGGCTTATCAACAACAGGAATTTATTTCTTATAGTTCTGGAGGCTGGGAGGTCCAAGTTCAAGTTGCCAGGAAACTTAGTGTCTGATGAGGGCCAGTTTCAGGGTTCACGGATGGCTTAATTCACTTTTTCATTTGTTCTTTGTGGATGTACATGACAGTAGGGTGCATTTAGACATATTATACATACATGGAATATAACTTATTCTAATTAGGATCCCATTCTTACAGTTGTCCATGATGTGGAGTTTCACTGGTCGTGTATTCATACATGAAGAGAGGAAAGTTATGTCCCATTCATTCTATTTCCTATTCCCATCTCCACTCCCTTCCCTTCATTCCCCTTTGTCTGATCCACTGACCTTCTATCCCCCCATCCTTATTGTGAATCAGCCTCTGCATATCAGAGAGAACAGTCTGCCTTTGGTTTCTTGGGACTGGCTTATTTAGACGGCTTTATTCTTGCTATGTGCTCATATGGTGGAAGGGATGAAGAAGCTCTCTCTCTCTCTCTCTCTCTCTCTCTCTCTTTTTTTTGGATAAAGGCACTGATAGCACTCATAAAGGCTCTACCCTCACAACTGAGTCACCTCCTATAGTCCCCACCTACTAAAACTGTCACATTGACAGTTAGGTTTCAACATATGAGTTTGGGAAGATGGACCCAAACATTTGGCTCCCAGCAGGTAATAGTGTTTAGTGGTTTAAATGTTGTCATAAAAAAGAGGGGTCCAGTAGCATCACCACCCTTCTCCTTCCCACTCCCTACTTCCCACCTCTTGTCACCGGACCCCCAGGGCCCTCCTCTGCCCTCCTGGGACTTTCCCTTTGAGTGCTTCCCTGGCTTGGAGTGAAGAAGTTCCTCCTGATTCTTGGGGTACATTGTTCCCAGACAACTCCGGTCCTCTTTCTTGACTTCAAATACTCCCCTTTCTCTCCTCTGCAGTCTTGGCCGGCCCCTGTCTCTGTCTTCCATAGCCCGCAGCTTCTGGGGGGCTCTGAGCCCTCAGCAGAGAGCCTTCCCAAACTCACAAAGAGCCAAGTCCACCACCACCTAGCTGGCCAGCTCAGGTGTGGGGGGACCTCTGCTTTTTGAGGTGGGTTCGGATCTCCCAGGCTGAGCGGAGGTGGCAGAAGCAGCCACAGAGTCCCCACTGCACACCCCCGTGTTGGCCAGCCATCTGAAGCACTAGGTGTGCGACTCAGCCTTCAGTGAGCCACGGAGCCTGCAACTGTCAGACACAGATTCCCATCCCGCCTTCTGAGGTGTTGAGGAAACACTAGATGCGTCCCCTACCCACCCCATGGTGACGCGTGTGCCTCTGCCATATACCAGCCTCGGGGTGCTCTAGTCTGCACACCCTGAGTGTGGGTGACAACACGGTGCCTCCCCTGCCTTCCAGGTAGAAGGACATGGTGCCTGCAGGGCAACCAGACAGGTGGCATGAGCTTAGCACTTCCCTTGCCCTTGGCTCCGGGATCACTGGCTCAGCCGGGCTCTGGCAGGGAAGACAGCGGGGGGCTTCCAAGCTTGGCTAGGGGGCTTCCAGCTGCTGAACATCTGCAGGCCCAGCCAGATGTGGAGCACACTTGTCTGGGGCATGTCCTGGAGAAGACGCTGACTTGGCATGGCTTGCGGCCAGGGGAGTGGAGCAAGACGGGGGATGGAAGGATTGACCTCTCAAGGCGCATCCTCATGCGAGACACCCAGATGACAGGCGGAATCTGTCCCACTGGGGCATGAGGAGGCTTTGGGACAGGCAGCAAAGCCTGCTTCCTAAGATAGCTCGTCTGCTGCTCAGCGCGGCTGAGGCAAGTCAACACAGATTTATGCTCGAACACAAATTCAATAAATACCACCAGCTCCCACCCTCCCACAGGCGACATGGTGGTCAGCTGCAGAGACCCACAGCTTGCTGTGAGGCTGAGGGCTCAGCTGGGGTGGACCAGGGCCCTGGAGGAAGGCCCTGATAAAAGGAACACTTGAAGGACCAAGGAAGCTGACCCGGCTCTCTCTGGTCCTCTCCCCACCCTGTGGAGCCTTTTCAGCTCCTGGTTGGGTGGAAGGATGACAAGACCACCCCACATCAGCCCGTCCTTGGAGAGCATCCAAAGCTCCTGCTCTGGGTGGGGCAAAGTGCTGTGCTTTTGCAGCGCCAGGCTCCGCCCCTGGCGAGGAGCGCTCTGCTCTGGGATGGTGACCCCTGAAGTATCCATCACTCCATTCTCAGCCTGCCACTGGCTTGGAGAATCTGTCACGTCTGTGCTCTGCTCTGGCCTTGTCATTTTACAGACAAAGCCGTGGAGGCCAGAGAGGGGAAACGACTTGCCCGAGGCTCCAAAGCTGTCACAGAGTGGCAGAAATGGCTCAGACCTAGGCCTCCTGGGTCCCTGTCCAGTAAGCTTGCCACTGTCCTGGGCAGCTCCTGTGCATTCACACTCCAGAAGGGACAAGCTCCTGGCAGGGGGCTTTCAGTGCCACTCTGCTTCCCTCCAGGACAGAAAGTGGGGAGCAGAGGAGGTGTCAACAGCTGATTCCCCTTTTCAGCAGGTACGCTGGGGCCTTCCATGTCCTGTTCTACCCAACCTGTCCCCGTGGTGGTACTCCAACCACCTGGCCTCTACTCCCTGCCCTTCCCCTCCAAGGCCCCCAGAGCCGACCGTCACGGAGTGGCCTGCAGGGCAGTGTGCAGGGGTCGTCCGATGCATGGTGGTGGCTTCTGGGCATCATGGCTAGGGGACAGCCGCCCTCAGAGCCTGGCATGCTCTGGGGAGCCTGATGCCCCTTTCCTCTGCCAGACTTGAGGGCCAAGAGCTTCTGTAACCACAGCTGCTGCCCTGCCGGGGGCCCCATGCCCGCCACCACTGATTGCAGCGTGTGGCGTTCATTCCATTTTTAACAGCTCTGCTTGGCCCAGGCTGCCTGAGCCGATCCAGAGGCGGGCCCTGCTCTTGATTGCGGCGCTAAAAATACCAGCGAGGCTTCTGATGAGAGTAGAGGCCTTGGCCTCCCCTTCGCCCAGCCCCCTGGCTCTTTACTGCCTTCCTGCTGAGTGGCTTGGGGAGACCCTGGAAGCTGAGGGGCAGGGAAGCCCTGTCACTTCAGGGTCCTTTGCAAGCATCTGGGTAAGATGCATATGAGTAGCTATCCCATGTGTGGGGACCTGCAGGCATGTGGGGACTTTCTGGATGTTGGGACTCCTACTCCTAGATACGTGTGTGTGCACTATTGGACATAGTCTCATGACATCTTGGGACTTTAGGTATGTGGTTTGCTGTGGAGGGAAATCTGGAACATTCCCAGTCTTCTGTGTGCCTTTCCTCCCTCAATTCCCACTTTCTGTCCTGGTCAAATCCTGTAGAGGTCACTTCCTGCATGATCTCTCCCACCCACCTGCTCCTTTCTGGTCCCTCTTCCTCTGCTCAGGGATCAGGGCCCTGCCTGAGTGTTCCCCTGGCTGCTGGAAGCCCCTTCCTGCCCCTAATACCTATCCATGTCAGTCATTGCTGTTAGATATTTTAAAAAATAACTCCTGTGAGTCACTCTTCCATTTCTAAACCCAACTCCTTGGCTCATCATGTAAGACCTTCCATTATCTGACCTTAGCAGGTTGTTTTAGTCTGATTTCCCTTCACTTTGGGCTATTCTAGGTTCATGGAATAAGTCCCAGGGTCATCCTGCCTGTTTCTCTGAGGTGGTCAATCTATGGGAGGCTGAAGGCAAACCATTTCAGAGAGACTATAGATGAATTTAAGCACCTAGCTCATGGGCCCTTTTGCTGGAGAAGGGGGCTCTGGAAAAGGAAAGTAAAACTTGTCCTGGTAACCTGGTTGCTAGGTTGTTGCCTGGTAAAGCAGCCCACTAGGGTCTTTTTAATTAAAATCCATGTGGATAACCTCACTGGGCAGGTTGGAGATACCGACGTCCTCCTCAAGGGCACTCAGGGACGCACCAAGATATTTCAGGTTCTCTACCACTATGTATGCTGGGGCTTCACCCTGGGCCCTGCCTGGGGGGCTGACACCCAGGATCCAGCCCCTGTTGGATTATCATTGACTTCATGGACAGAGAGATGAGATGGTGTCTGACCATACAGGGCTCCCCTGGCCTGGCCTAGGGCACTTGCCCATCTGGTCCAGGAGAGCTGTTTGGGAAAACACTGAGTGACCTAAAACTCTACAGACTCCACTCCCCCACCTTCGGCCCTAGCCCGCCACCTGCCACCCTAGGCTCTTGAGTGCCAGGGCTGCTAGGTCATCCTGAGAGCAGCTAAGTGGACACTGAGGCCCAGGGAAAGGAAGGGGATTCTGAGCTAATGACAGCACTAGAGCCCCCGGCCTCCAGCGCCCTCGGTGGGTGTTTGTCCCTCTGCTCACCTATGGTGCCCTTCTCTCCCACTGACATCCTGCACCTCCCTCCAGGCCCGGCTCCCCCTGGCCTCCCATGCATGACTAAAGCCTCCCTCCCGCGTGTCCTTGAGCGGCTGCTCTCCGCATCCTGTCATGCCCATTGACCGTGAGCTCCTGAGGACAGGGGCTGAGTTGGTTCCAAGGGTGGGCCTAGTGTATACATAAGGGCTCCAATGTCTACTGAATGAATCAATGAACATTCTCAGCGTCCACCCTACTGAGCTGGCCTGGTTACTGCGTGGGAGTCCACACGGACTTAAGGCCCAGTGATGCAGTGGTATGAGGCAAGTGGGGCTGACGCGTCCCTGTCCTCTTGCTGGCTGCTGACCTCACCGCCCGGCCACGGCGCACACCAGGCTACGTACGGAGGGCTGCCCTTTCTGGAAACCTCTTCTCTCTGCTCACCTCTGTCCCGAGGGGCTGGAGAGTATTATCTGCCTTTTTTTTCCTTGTTGCTGCTGGACTCAGCCCCAGGGAGAGTAAGAAGGAAGGAAGATGCACGGACAGACCCCAGGGAAGAGTTAAGTGAGTGCCACATTTTGTTTCTCTGGGTTCCCTGGGTGTGAGGAGGGTGGGTGTGGACAGTTTTACTGAAGGTCCTCCTTGGTGGAGCTGCAGAGCCCAGGGCCCCTTTGTCTCCTCCACCTCTTTCAGGTCTGAGGCATGGAGCTCTGACTGCCCAGAACAGAACCCTCTTCACACCTGCTTAGGGAACAGGGATGCCTGGGAAGGATGCTGGAGTGCCCTGTGGGGCCCGGGAAGAGCCTCCAGGACCCTGGAGAGCTACGAAGCTCCCAGGCCCCAGGGTTCTGCCCCGCCTCCTCCCACTCCAATGCCATCAGGCCTGTCCCTGCCACTCCCTCAGCTCCATTTTCCTGCCTGGCTCTGCGGATCAGCTTTGCTTGCTCATCAACACATGCTCCTAAAATAGATTATCTAGCTCCCCAAGCCTGCCCTGAGTGCCTGACCTCAGCTTCAGGCCCTGCCCCAGTTGGAGGCCCAGGCTCTGGGCCCCTGAGTTCCAAAATCTTAAGACAGATTATCCGAGTGGCTCTTGGTCAGCCAATGAATTATCTCCTGCTGAATCGAGGGTAGGTGGTACTAGATGCTGCCTTCTTCAGGTGGGGAGTGGACAGCTGTGCCGGAGGGGGAGCCTGGGCAGGTGGGTCTCATCTCTATGGCCTTAGTTTTGCTCCCAGGCCAGTTAGGATCCTGGGAAGGCAGTGCCTAAGTCCTTTTTGTGTTGCTGTAACAGAATACCTGAGGCTGGGAAATGTGTCACGAATAGATGTTTATATCTCATGATTCTGGAGTCTGAGCAGCCCAAGATCATCAGGACAGCATCTGTCAAGGCCCTTCTTGCTACAGTATCCCTGGTAGGAGGTGAAAGGGCAAGAGAAGGAGCTCATTCCAAGAGTTCTTTTATTAAGACATTAAACCCACCCATGAGGGAGTAGGCCTTATGGCCTAATTACCTCTTACAGGCCCTACCGCTTTATCCTGTTACAATGGCAATTAAAGAGACCTTAGCATGAGTTTAGGGGGGGACCAACATTCAAACCATAGCAGGCACTTTCCTTTCCAGACCTATGAATATTATCAAACGTGCACACAAACATGTTCCTGTAACGTGTGCTGGGCAGACATGGAGCCCCTCCTGCTCTGGTGCAGGTAGAGTAGCTCAGAGTTTGGGGATAACTTGTTTCACAACTATATAGATAAGTAATGCACTCCTGTGCCTCCTTGTTATCCTCAGGAGATTGACATTTTGTGTGAAGAGTTTTAACTCATTTTCCAATTTGGCTAGTAGAAGGAGTGTGCAGTACCCCAACCTCTCTTCCCACCACGCATTCAGGCTTGAATGAAGGCCACCTCCACCATGTCCTGGCACTTCCCTGACAATCTCTCCCACCTTCATCTCACCTCCTACCTGGGGGTGTCTGATCTTTCTGACTCAGGGGAGCCCAAGTTACATGAAGATGTGGGCAGGAGTCAGGACTCTGACTGGTGTGTGACGGGGACTCCGTTGCGCTATTGGGAGGGCCTCTAGCATACTGATCCTGAGCAGCAGGTGGTCTCCTGGGTCTGCTCTGAGCACACTGCCCATTTAATGGTGTTTAATCCTTTTGTGGAGGTTCAATATATGTCTACAAATTCTTTGAAGTTCCCTTTAAAAGGTGGAGTCTAATTCGCTTCCCTTAAGTGTGGGCTGGACTCAGAGATTTGCTTCTAACAAATAGCAACAAGGCAGAAGTGATGGCCTGTGACTTCTGAGACTAGGTCATTCAGAGCATGGTGGCTTTCTTCTGGCTCGAGAGGAAGCAGCTGCCCTGTCATGAAGCCACTCCGGGAACACTATGGGGACCCCCATGTGTGAGGAACTGAGGCCACCCGCCCACAGCCATGTGAAAGCCGCATCTTGGAGGTGGCTCCTCCTGACCCAGTCAAGCCTTCAGATGACTGCCCCCTGCCGACGTCTCGATTTTAACCACAGAGAGGATCCAAGCCAGAGCCACCCAGCCAATGTTCTCTCACAACCTCGTGACCCATGCAGACTGTGAGATAATGACTACTGCTGTGTTAAGCCAGTAAGTTTGGGGAGAACTTTTTACACAACTAGATAGATAAGTAATACACCCCGTGCCTCTTTGTCATCCTCAGGAGTTTGATGTTTTGTGTGAAGAGTTTTAACTCATTTTCCAACTTGGCTAGGAGAAGGATCCATGTCCATTGTCACTTGGGTCCATGCACCATTCATGTGCTGTGTGAGGGCCTCTCACCTGGGAGTCTGGGAGGAGGGCTGAGTGTTACCACCTTTCTCTGATGGGTGTTATCCTCCCCTTCTCTGGCCTTTGGAACCCCCATTCTAACCACTTTTAGGAAAAAATGTCTTGTTTTTTAATTTATTTTTTATCGGGACATTATAATTGCACATAATAGTGGGGTTCATTGTGACACTTTCATACGTGCACATAACAGTTCAGCCAGGTGACCTCTGCTTTCTCTCCCTTCTTCCCTTCATCTGGTCCCCTTATTCTACTGAAGTGGTCTCCCTTCAATTTTCACAATGCACACCCCCCAACACACTTATTATTATTATTATCTTGTAAGAAAAGCTCTTTTCCCCAGCTGTCTATAGCCTGAGCCTTGAGCCCCAACCCTGAGGCGTGTGCATTATCCGAAGGCTTCATCATTCACCCCAAACTCTTCTGCTCTTGAACCTTCCACAAAGCCTTTCAAGTTCCTTGAATGACTGGGTCGTATGCCGAACTCAGTGGAGCCCAGTAAGCAGTGATTTGTATCCAGCTGCAAGTCTACTGCAGAAAAATCCAGGATTCAAGTCCAGACGTTTTAATCCTGGTCTTGCTACTCACTAGGTCTTGTGAAAATTGCACAATTTCTTCTAGCCTGCTGGGCCTGGGTCATCTCATCCGTAAAAGGGGGCCAGTACTATTTGTCCTGTGTTCACATATGATTGCTGTACGGAGCAAAAATAAATAAATAAATAAGTGAGAAGTGTTACAGGAACTACAAAAACACTTGAGAAGTGTGAGGGTTAAAAACAAACTGTTCCAGAATTTAAGGTTTATTCATAAAATGAGCTAGCGTTTTGTGATTGCCAACTCTGCACCAAAGCTTTGCATCCATTACTGTATTTAATCCTGACAAGGTATTGCTGCCCTGTAATTATTTAGGATCTGGAACCCAAGGCTCTGGGAGGTGAACTGACGCTCCATGTCCGTGTCTTCTTCAGTCCCAGGCGTGGCCATCCTTCCCGTCCCAGGCCCTGGCTCCACTGGCTCCTCCCTGAAGAAACCAGAGAGAGACCTACAGAGTCAGAGATTGTCCCTGGTTCTGGCTCTGAGTTCTTCTGGCTGCACCTTGAAAGCCTCAGCTGCTCAGAAGATCAAGATCCTGAGGGGGGCGGGAAAGGATCTTGAGTAAATCCCTGTAGGCAGGGCCCAGCTGAAACCGTCCTATCATGGGGGCATTCTGGGGTGGGGCTGGGGTGAGAGTAAGGGGTCTGAGTGGCAATGAGCTGAGGCTCTCTCAGGATTAATAAACCATGTCCCATGTGAAGGCAGAGCAGTTCCATACCTATAGGAGGAGAGCTGGTCAGTGAGACGTTAAAAGCAGATTTGCTATAGATTAGTGCTGGGTGATGATCCCTGAGGGAGGTCTGCATCCATTAGCACTTGTGGCTTTGCAAGGCCTTTGACTATTTCCCCATTAGGCTGAGCAATGGCCTCTCCCCTCCAGGTCAGCTGTTTAGGCCTGGAGAGTTGCTGGAGAGTCAGGCTGCCAGAGCCACCCAGAGCCCGGTGTGCTGGGGCCACGGCTGCCTCAGTTGTCCTCTTAGAGATGAGCATGACCCACCCCTCTGCAGACCCTCTACTTACCATCTGCTCTTGTTCGTCCCCCACCTTCACTCCTTACAGGTATAAAGAAGAATTTATAGACTTTCCCTCAGGCCTCACCCTAGTTGTTTTGGATGAGGTCATGAAGTCCAAGTCCCCTGACCTGGGTCACCCTGCCCTTTGCTTTTTGAGAAGGAAGTTTCTGCTGCTTTTGTATTGTCCTGGGCAAGACACCATCCTCTCTTTGAGCAGTTTTTCCTTAGAGCTGCACACAGCCTCTTGGGTGAGGGTGGGGGTAGGTAGAAGGGTGGGGGTGTGGGGACAGCCACAGCAGGGGAACTTTTTAACAATGACAGTGGCAGAGGCTGGGTGTGGGGAGGGGGATATATCTTCCCTCTGAGCCTGAGAAATCTCTCCAGTTATTGCTTATGGCCTGGTGAGTGTTTTCTCTGGCTCTGAGAGTACCTGCTTGCCACCCCTGTTCACTGGGGCTGGAGCATTTGTCCCCCACACGAGCAAAAGGTCAAGAAGCTGCTGAGTTGCATTTTCCTCTTCCCCGGCCATGTGTGCCTGAAGATGACTCATCCTCTTCCCTTTCCGGCCTTCTCGGCCTCCCTCCTTCTCTCTGTCATAGGATCTGGGGTAGAATCACTGCCTGGGTTTCTGCAAGTTGTGGGCTCCCAGATTCCCCAGCAGGCATCGGGAGCCCAACCTGCAACTGTGAGGCTCGGGGCTCAGCCACCTTCATTTAGTCTCTGAAAATCCCTCCCAGTAGTTCCTGTATCCAGGATTGTGCTAGGTACTCTGGAGGTGGGGGGTGTGACTCCTGAACTCACAGGGCCTGTAGTTGAGCAGGGCAGAGGAACACGAAACATGAACCACCCAGGCCACCATGCAATTAACCCTGTGACCTGAATTATAAGGAAGAAAGCACGGGGAGCTTTGAGAAGGCAGGAGAAATTGCACATTTACATGGAGATGGGGATGGTTAGGACACCCCCTCACCACCCGCAAAGAACTGAAAGCTACCATGAGTCCTGAGGAACAGGAGAGTTGGAGTAAACATCCTCAGAAGAGGAACCAGCAAATGCAAAGGTTCAAAAGAAGTTTGGCACTTGGAAGGACATCCAGCAATTGTACTCCAAAGGACTTCCTGCAAGGAAATAAAGATATATGTAAAAGGAGGTGTATACAAAATGTTCACAGCAGCATTATTCATATGGCCTCAAACTGGAAGCAACCCAGACACCAACCAACTGGTGAATAAACAAACCAGTAAATGCTTGCAGTGGAAAACTCTAGAACAATAAAAAGGAACAGACCACATACATATACAATCCAGGCAGCAATGTGGAGGAACCTCCAAATGTTAGCTGAGTGCAAGGAGCCAGCCACAAAGAATACTGGCTGCATAATCCCATCTATATGAAGTTCTCGAAAGGCAAAACTAGTTTATAGTGCTAGAAATCAGATCAGCGATGTCCTGGGGCGGGAGGTGGGTTGACCAGGGAGAGCTATGAGGGAACTCTATGAGGTGATAGAAGTGTTAGGAGGGAGCAGCAGCTACACAGGTGCATACATCTGTCAGAAGCAATTATCTCTACGCTTAAAATGGGTGCATTTTGTTTTATGTAAATTATTTTGATAAAGTTGATTTTGGGAAAAATTTCATCTTGGAATGAGTATAGTATAGAGAGTCTACATTTGCACAAACAAAACAAGACAAAAATGCATTGTGATTAGAGTTGTAAAATAAAAATAAACACCCCTGCCCTCTGCATGGAGATAGAATTGGAAGGGAGCAGGTGAGCGGGAATGTGCTGCACAGGTCCGGGCAAGCCAGGACGCCTTGTGTGCTGCGGTGACAGTGGAGAGGAGGGGCGGGGAGGGGGGCCTGTACCTCTCGCTGGGGCCTAGACCTTCATTCCCTCTGGCCAATGGGCTGTCCTTGGCCTTCAGCTGGCCTTGGCCCCAGGGTAGACTCTGATCCCAGGTGAGAGCAGGGTGTGCAGGGGGAAAACTCCATCTTCTGTAGTGCACTTCTGTGGGCAGACACACTCCAGTCAGCCCTGCCTTTGCACACGTGTGAGCTGGGCCAGCAGGCACTCAGGTCTCACCCCTCCACCCCCTGGTTACTGCACTCACACAGACCCATCCTTAGGGTCACACTCCCTGATGCCAAGCCCAGGCACACCTGGGGCTGGGTACCACAGAATTTTGGCAGGAAGCTGCCAGGCCTTGATCAGCGCTGTGCCCTGCAGGCCCCTACTCTCTTCCTGGGGGTGCTGGAGAGGGACATGGAGATAAGAGGATCCAGGGTCCCCACCTGGTACAGGCGGGAGACAGGACACTGAGGGCAGAACCAGAAAGCCCAGAGGCAGTCACACTAGTGCACCTGCTCCTCAGGGTACCTCTGCTGGACAGGGCAGGCCTGGGTGGCCTCACTGCAGTCACATCTGATGAGCTGAAGAGGTGACAATGGCCACTGCTTGGCGAGCCCTTTTCCCCTTCTGAGCATGGTTCAGACCCAGATTCTGGTCTCCTTTCTCTCTGATTTCGGTTTTGCCATCCAAGAGGCCCAGATGGCCTCTCAGCCTGCTTTCCTCCAAACCTTGGATGTGGACTGTCCCCTTAGTCCCTGGAGCAGTGCTAGGCCCACAACCCTGGAGATCATCTGGGCTGCCCCCATATGTTGGCCTTTGTTCCCAATTGTCCTTGCTCCTTGGTCTCGTCTCCTTTATCCAGAAGAGGGGTTCAGGTTCCTCAGGTCATGCTGAGCGTGACTCTGGCCCTGGCTTCCTGGGTAGGGATGGAGTGGGAAGTGAGGAGGCCCCAGGGCAGGAGCAGGCAGCACAGGGCTGACAGCCAGCATGGGGGGAGTGTTGACATTGTCCCTGGAGTCAGGTTCCCAAGGGCACCCACAAGCATGGCCCAGATGTGCCCCTTCTCTCCCAGATGTGTTCTTCACCCTCAAACTGCTGACATTCGCCAAGCAGTGATGATGTGGCTTGGATGAGCTATTTCTCTTCTCCTTGTGGCCCCAGGGCTTCAGTGCCCCTGGCTCTAGAGGATGTTCATAGCTCCCTTGGTGGCCAGGTGGAGCTCAGGACCACACCGGGAAACAGGACGGGGAGGGGACCTGCAGGAAGACTCATTTCCTGACTGACTGACAAACGGAGCGATAGCATCTCTCCTGTCCCTCCTGGGAGCCTGCTTACAGAGGAGTTCAGCCCCAGCCATCTCCTGCGTCAAATGCACCTCTCTGTCCCGTGCAGATAAACTCATCACTCTGGAAGGCAGGCAGGTAGCACCCGGAGGGCTGTGGAAGCAGGTGGGTGTGGGAGGGTATGTGGCTGCCTAAGTCCCGCACCTGGCGGCTGGCAGGGTGGAAGTCTTGCCAGGAGCACTTCCCTCTTCTTCTGTCCTTCACAAAAGGCCCGGCAGGATGGCGGGTGAGGGCCTCCCCACCCTACTGGAGGAGTGGCGGCCAGCAGATGAGCTGTCAAGCCAGACAGGGAGAGAGAGGCAGAAAGCACTCAGCCTTTAGGTCCACAGGGCAGGCCCCTCAGGTCCTCTCTGGATCCCTAGCTGAGGGCCCAGAAATGTCCCCAGGGAAGGGGACTGGGAGATGACCTTTCCTCTCTACTTTCCTTAACTACAAAATGAACTTACAATGTGAGACAGTAAATCGGAGCTCTTCTTTGGTCTTGAATCCCTTTGAAATCTGACAAAGGCAACAGACATTCTCCCTGTCCTGTGTATGCGTGTGTGTGCACGTGCGTGTGTATGCAAGGACACTTACACGTTTGCCTACTATTTGTGGGAACTCATCAAATGCCCAAGGGCTCACCACCGTGTCCAGATTCAGGAGTCTGAGGTGCTCAGCCAGGTGCCCAGTGGAACTGCCTTGAGCCTGGGAAGGCCCCAGGCACGGTGGGGTCAGGCACCTAGGGCTGAACTGGTGCCATCCTACACTTGCTGGCAGCCTCTGGGTGACCTCAGAGTGAGGTTGGCCTGACCCTGTGAGTGCCGCCATTTGGCATGAGGACTACTCTCTCTGCAGCCTCCCATGTGCACTCTAGATGTCCCCTGGGCCACCTGGTGTATGACTGGAAGGTGGGGCAGTCAACTGTTGGAGTTGCGCACACTGCACTGAGTAGGAGGAGGGCCATCAGTGGGAATAAGAGCAGCTGGCATGGGGACTGTCACCAGGCTGGGCGTGTCCCAGGTCTCAGCCCGCCAGGGCTTCTCCTATCCTGCTCTGAATTCCAGGATTACCCAGGGTGACTAGATAGGCTGAAAAAAAACTTGCCTTCTGAGCTGGAATCTGCTCATACCCATCCCGCTCACCTCCTGGATCCTGTATGAGGGGACAGTAATGGCAATAACTGTTGACAAACGCTTGCTGGTTCCCGTCACCATGCTTATCTTTAGAAACGACACTAGAAAGTAGCCCTGCTGGTGTCTTGTGGGCAGATCAGGAGCCCAGGCACAAAGATCCTGGAGACCTGCGTTCTGTCCCTCAGGACAGGAGAGTCAGACCCAGGCTGTTTGATCACCCTGCCTGTGCCCTTCACCAGCACAGGAGCTTGTGGGGACACTGGAGGGTGTGTGGCCGGTCTCCATCACCCACAAGCTAGGGTCCTCATAAAGATGTGGACAGGATAAATTAGATTGAAGCCAGAACTTGAGGACAGGAGGCAGGTTCTCTCCCTGGGCCTGTGTGTGCAGAAGTACCCCATCGGCCTGTGGCTGCATATGTGTATGTTTGAGAAAAATTTGCTTAAAGACTGGAAAAAAAGTGTCCCAAGTAGATCCCATCTCCATACGTGGAGCTGCAACAATGCCTCCCCTTTCCCCGCCCTCCCCACATCCCCCAGGAGGGAGCGGAGATGGTGGACTCCCAGAGGTTTCAGGGAGCTGCTGGAACTGAGACAGGGCCTTTGGGAATTGAGGGGTAGACACTGGCCGCAGCTCAGAGCACGTCCTTCCTGCTACAAAGAGTGCACCTTGCACAGCCCAGCTCCGTCCTCTGGTCCCCTGCTGGCTTCCCTTTCAAGCTTGAGTTCCTTGTTTGATCAGCAGCTTCCTCTTGGTTGGTTGTGTGTGTGCGCGCATGCGGGAAGGGCCCAGGATAGACAAGCAGGTGGGAATTTCCGCCTTCCAAGTTTGATGGGGACTCCCTCCCTTGGATGCTCGAGGATGAATGGGTGAAGCAGCGGTTGAGCGTCCCTGCCTGGCCCTCTCCACACCTTCCCAGTCAGATTCCGTGTCCCTTACTGGGGAAGAAGGGAGATGATACATGGAACTCCAGATGTGCAGGCTACTGTCCCAACATCTGCCTGGGCACTTTGACCAGCTCGCCTACCGGTCATGAGTAGGTGTGTCTGCAGCTTGCTCTCTCTTTCTGTAAGAGGGAAAAGGAATCAAAAAGGATCTGAGAATACCTTGGGCCGGTGCCCTATGGGAAGAAGTCATCCCTGGCTACATGGGGTGACCACTGTGCGGGTGGACAGTGCCCCTCCACCCTCCACATCCCTTTCTCTAGTCTGGACTGAGTGAGGGCTGTGTCTGGGGATTCCTTGTTTGGATGCACTTCTAGGTCCCATCTGGTCCTGAGAAGGTAACTCATGCATCCCTAGTCACCAAGCAATATGACCCTTTTACCAGCTCCCAGTGGTCACAAATCCACTGGATGGCTTCTCTCCCCTTCCCTCGGATGGGCAGCATATGGAGTGGACAGAAGGCCACCTTGGAGGTGACCTAAGATCCCATATGCCACAGCCAGGAAAGCCCCCCCCATTGCAAAACTCTCGGGCCCCAGAACTAGAAGCAAGAGCACGGGTCTCCTGCCTGTCCTCCCTGTGCTGCTGACTGCTGGGCTGGGCTGGGCTGGCTCTAGTCAGTGGGCAGCAGGGACTTACTTAGTTCTTACCCAGGAGCAGAGAGCCAGGCTCCTAGGGAAGGCAGAGCAGGCCCGGCCCACCCCAGCCTGAGCTTTCATCCCAAAACTCTTTGTATTTGTTTTGTTCCTTTGCTTGACATGGGGACAAATATGCTCAGTCCTCACTACTCTATCTGCTCTTCAGTGGACAGTGACAAAGGGCCTCAGGCGTGGCCCCTCCTTCAAGGAGAATCTGTCTTTCCTGTCCCATTTCCAGTTCCTCAAGGAGAAGCCAGGGGCTGTGGTGGAGGCCTGGGGGAGAGAAGCATGCAGGAGAGGCAGAGAAGGGGCAGAAATTGTCCTGCTACCAGATGCTGGAAACCTGGGCTTCCTGCTAACTCAGCTGTGAGCTTGAATAACAGGGGCTTCCATTTAATGAGCAATTACTAAGTATATTCCTTCACTCAAACATACAGTCAAAGATACCTCCTGTGGTGCTTGGCCCTGGGGCAGAAACAAGAGGAAAAAGTCCTGTCCTCGTGGAGTGTGCCTTCTTTGACCCTAGGACATGGTAGGTATTCTTACTTTATGTCACAGGTAAGGAAACTGAGGCTTGGGAAGGATCAGGGCTTTCCAGGGCTCACTTGTCATGGTTTGTGCTTCCTCCATGGGTCTGGTGTCCTCTAGTTGACCTTGGCTTCCTCCTCTGTAAAAAACGGGCAGTCAGATTAGAGGTGCTCTGGGCTCCCCTCCACGTCTCATAGTCTCTGCGGAGGGGCTGGAATCTGCAGGGAAAACGTTCCTGAAGGGCTGTGCGTGGAGGAAGCGACCCCGCACTGGTTTGCAGCGGGCTGGGAGGGATAGGAGGGGAAGGGCAGCATTTGGGGCCTGTGACACTGCTTGGTGGCAGTCCAGGCCCTGCTATCTGGAGAAAGTTCTCTTATCCTTGAATTAACAACAAAATTCTCCAGCATCCTGCCTGTCTGACTCCTCCATCAGCACTGCACTCACCCTCGGTTCAGCTGGAGGGGCTTGGCCTGACCTTCCCTGTGGTCTCAGACAGAAAGGGGATCTAGCTTCAGGAAGATGTCTGCCTGGAGGGTGGGGCCCCTGCTTGTCAGCCCCAGCCTCCAGCTCCAGCCCCAGCCCCCAGCCCCCAGGGCACTTCCAAATTCCAGGATTGCTTCTTCCTGAATTACCCTGGCATGGGGGGAGGGGGTTGGCAGTGGTGGTGACACCTGGCTTGGAACCCCCAAAGGACTGGGTGTGTAAAAGTTCCCAGATGCTCTGAGAATGTGCAGGGTGTCCCCTGTCCACTAGGCCCTCCCTGCTGAATGGCTGGGAAGGGACACTGAGGTCTTGGCCAGGCTCGAGGGTGTGGCTTGTGGGGAGTCTGAGAAGAGCCATGAAGAGAAATGGAACTTTCAGCCTGCAGGATGGCAGAGCCAGGAGCTGAACAGGGTGCCTGGGGGTGGCAGGAGGCCCTGGGAGTGGGAGGCTCCCTCTGCCCTGTGCTAGTTGCCCCAAGATCGTCACAGGGGATGGTCAGAGCCACAGTGTTAAGGTTAGCCAGGGAAGGATCAAGGCCGAGCCATGTTAACTGGTGGTGCTGGCTGCAAGGTCTTGTGAGCCTGGCTGACCCTACACACCCATGAGGACGAAACAGCAGCCCAGCCAGAGGCAGGGGCCCTGGGATCCTGTCTAACCCCAGGTCCTAGAATTTTACCTAAATGCCATCATCTGCCAGGTTATCAGGAAGGACCAGTATTGGGGTAATAGGGTAGATGGCCCTGTTGACCATCTCTTATGCAGAGAGGCACAGAGGACCCTGTGCCCACCACTCTGCCTCTGCCTCCCCTGACCTCCCAGGTGGCCCAGAACCCGCCCCCACCACGCCATCTTGCCTAGCCCTTTCTCCTATCTGGCCATTCATTGGGAAGTTCATCCTTAGGTCTGCCCTGTAGCACTCTGACTGATGCGGAGTCCCCTGGTGTGGCCCACCCCTCCTGTCTGCAGGGGCTCAGGAAGTGTATTGTTGTGGCAGCGTGTCAGTAAGCTCTGCGTGGCACGGCCGGGCAGGCCTGACAGCGGAAATTGGAAGCTGGCTGCTGTTTGACAGGTATATTATTCCCGCTGCCCTCGATTTATTTACCAAACAGCACACGGAGCCCCAGAAAGCTCTGAGACAGGGGGAGTGAGTGAAAGCCGAGGGGGCGTTGCAAGGGGTCTGGTGACCTCTGTGCACCAACAGGGGCCCTGTGTGGGAGAAGGAGCAAGGAGCCAAGCCAGCAGGGGATGCTGGGCCCCCAAGAGGCTCCCTGAGCCCCCGGCTGGCTCAGAGCTGTCTGGGCAGCTTCCTTCAGGCCCCAGAAAGGGCTTCTAGAGCGTCCTGTGTCCAGGGCTAGGGGTTCTCGGTAAAGTCAAGCGAAGGGGCTGTGCCTCACAGGTGGTCAGAGGAAGGGGTCCTATAGGGGAAAGAGAGGGGATGCTGGGAGAGCAGGGCACCCCAGCGGGGTTTTATGGGTATTGGTGCTGTCAGCACACGGTGCCTAGCCCAGGGGCCAGCCAAGGCTGATCTTGGGTCATGTGTTGAGTGCCAAGTCAGGCACCGGGCAAAGGTGGGGTTGGGCATGTGGGGGGTTGGGGCAGCTGCCTACCCATCTAATTCCTCAACTTCTGGACTGGTGACTTCCCTGGCATTTAGTAGTGACTGTCCCACTCGTATGGGGCGGGGAGAGGGAAGCCTTCCTTAACTTCACAGAGGCAGAGCTGATGGTTGGCTCAGGGGTGGCCGAGTGTTGCAGGATCTCCGTGGGCCCCAGTTCATAAGGCCTCGGTGCCACGTCAGATCCAAAGGCTGGGGCGTGGGGACACAGGACCAGAGCTGTCTCTGGCCTAGCTAGTGCTCCCTGGGGACCACAGTAGCACTTGAGAACAGCCCCTCAGAGGCAGGTGGTCTCCAGTGACCCTGGACTGGCCTCTGCATGGGCTCCGCTCCCTCCTCTCTGGAGTCACCGGCCTGAAATGGAGACTGTGCAGAAGGCTCGTTCATACTGGCCACTTGCCTCTTTCCCAGGAGGGTGAGGGAAACTTCCTGGGCTTGGTGGGGAGCAAGGACTCCAGGCTCTGTGCCTTTGTCCCTCACCCATGCTGGCTCTAACTATGTCCAGTCTGGGGCCCTAGATCTGGCTGGGCTGGGGGTGGGGCTAGAAGGCCCAAGATGAGCCCTGTGAGCTGGCCACTCTGAAGGAAGGCGCTGTGGAGGCCGGCAGGGCACACAGCACACCAGCTGGGGAGCAGGTGGCGAGCCCCCAGGAGCAGGCCCTGTCAGGTCCACTTACGCTGTGTGCTGAGACTCGGCCCCCGGGGAAGAGGAGGGCAGTGCCAGAGAGGCTGGGGGCGTCCGCCTCCCGGTGCAGGCCAAGACGTGCTCTCAGTCCCAGCCTGTGGCCCTGCCCCTCCTGGGTGCCCCGAGCTGATGATTCCCTGTGTCCTCTCCCTCCACCCGCTGCTCTGCCGGGGGACGGCGGTCCCGCTCTGGCCTGGCCTGGGTGGCACTGTGCCACCTCTCTCCTGCTTGTCGCTGAACCTGCCTGACTTCCTGCTGTCCCTAACCAGTCACTGCCTACTTCTGTTTGCTGGTCGCCCTCCAGCCTCCCCGTCCCCCCCCCCCCCCCGTCTTTGTTCCCCACCTCCCTCTCCCGTCCTGTCCTCTCTTGCCTCCTTTTCTCATTCTTTCTCTCAACCCAAAGTGCTTCTGCACTAAATCCCGCTCCCCAGCCTCTCGTTGGAGCCCTCCTGTGCCTCAGAAGGGTGGTAAATAAGAGAGAGGGGGCTGGCACTGGAGAGAGCCCAGGGCCCTCCTGTCCCCTGCCACCTGCTGGGGTTGTCACAACCCCTGAGGGAGGGGGCTCCTCAGCCACTGTCGCTGTGTGCACGGGCACATACATGTGCTCACACATGCACAGGGTCCCCAGGCACAGCAACCTGGCTTTACAATGATGAGGAGAGGAGGCCTTTAAAAGAAAGAAAGAAAGAAGTCAAAAGTAAGGCTGCTGCTTCATGTCCACCACTCTTAAAGGGGACTGAGCTGATGCAGGAGCATATTCACTGATGTTGGCTTGTTGTGGCTCGGCCCTTCCACCCAGAGGCCCTTGAGGGTGCAAGCTTGCACCCTGGGGGGGACTCATCAGACAGGGTCATGCTGATCTGAGTGAGCATCCCCTGCCCCAAACACCCAGGACCCTAGCTGAGGGCTCAGAACCTGGCTAGCTGGCCCTGCCTTTCCGACCACCTGACCTCCACCCTGTGCCCATGTGCTCCTGTCTTTTCACTGGGCCTCGCCAGCTAAGAATGCAGCCTGAAAAGCAAAGCAAAACCAAACAGTAAGACAAAAACGAACCCCGGGTACACGGACTCTGGACATTAGGCCAGGTGGCATCCTGGTGGGCTGAGCATGGTGACTGGTGGGGTCCATGCACAGCTCTCCTCACCCCTCTTTGGTTACTCCGCCACCTTCCCCATTTCGGCTAGCCAGCTCTCTGGCTGTTGCTTTGGCTACCTTGTCATAGCCTTTTATTTTATTTTTTATTTTGGTACCAGAGATTGAACTCAGGGGCACTCCACCACTGGACCACATCCCCAGCCCTATTTTGTATTTTACTTAGAGACAGGGTCTCCCTGAGTTCCTTAGTTCCTCACTTTTGCTGAGGCTGGCTTTGAACTCACGATCCTCCTGTCTCAGCCTCCTAAACCACCGGGATTACAGTGTGCGTCACTCTGCCGGGATTGTCCTAGCCTTTTCTCAGTTATGGTGACCCTACCTCCTAGCTCCAAGGTTGGGAGCACTTGACCCTGGCCAGGCCAATAAAAGACTATTGCCTGGCCATGGGGATTGGTCCAGAGAGGAGGAAATGAGGGGTTGGACATTTGTTGGGAATTTGGGGAGAGGCAGTCTTTTTCCCTTGGCCTAGGAAGCTGGCAGAAGTACACCTGAAGTTGCCTTGTCACCCCTTGGGAGACATCCTGAGGACAAAGTCATCATAGGACAGCAGAAAAAGTCCTCAATATAGCCTTGCCTGAAAACAAGCCATAATCACTTACACCAGTCAACTTCTTTTTTACCTTGCTGAAGCCAGTGTGGCTTGGGTTTCCGTCTCTTGCAAAGTAAGGAGTTAATTAATCCAGGGAGGTGACTTAACCTCTCTGAACTTGAGTTTCCTCTTCTGTGAAATTATCTCTGTTATTAATTCTAAAAGGATCCATACTGAAGGAAGCCCCCGGGGTCTATGGCAAGGAGCACAGATTCTTTTTGTACAAAGCTTTTGTCATCGCTGTCTCACTTTACCCTTTAGCGAACCCTGTGGACTAAATCTGCTGTCCCACTTTGAGAGGGAGGCTCTTGGAATCCAGGGGTTCATAGGTGCCAGCCCCTCATCACTCCCTGCCCTCTACCAGGGTGTAGATATGCCAGGTCTGGATCCACCAGACCCTGCTCCTCTGGGTTTCCCTTGGGTTCTTCCAACAGGGAAGCCCTGACAGGGATCCAAAGAGTGCAGGGGAAGCCGGGGTCTCCTGAGCCTGGCCATGTCCCTTGACTTGAGGTCTCACTCCTCATGTGACGATCTCTTTGTGGGTTCCAGTAAACACTGCCTTTCTCTGGACCTCGTGGTAGTAGCGGCTCTGTTTCCATCTACACCCCGTCAACACTTGTGTAGAACTTTCCTTTATTAAGCAGTTTTTGATTCATTCTGATTTGTGTGAGCCATTGATATCCCCGGAGATGGACAGCCATTGTTCACCCAGTGGCACGCAGCTTTTTGAACTCAGGCCTGTGGAGTCTGCAATCTAGGATTTTGTGCTTCCTGGTGTTGCCTGCTGCTCCTGGGACCTTTCACCGTTTCACCTTCCTCCAAAGCTCCGGGAAGCCACAAGTGGATCTCCAAAGTTTGCTGTGTGTCCCTCTACCTATGGGGTGTGGTGCCGACTGGTACCTCGCTCAGCTTTCCCTGGGGGGGAGGGACCATGAATGAGTCCATTTGTCTCTCCAATGTCAACTGTTATGCTTTTGATCTTAACTATCCCCCCAAATCCATGTGTAGAAGGCTTAGTCACCTGCCTGTGGCCTTGCTGGGAGGAGGAGGAGGAACCTTTAGTAGGTGGTTGGGTCATTGAGGGGTGTGCCCTTGCAAAGGATATGGAGACCCCAGCCCCTTCCTCCTCTCTCTTCACCTCTCTCTCTCTCTCTCCTCTCGTCAGGTGAGTAGCTTTGCTCCACCTATGTTCTCTGCCACCATGTTCTGACTCACCCCAGGCCCAAAGCAATGGGCCGAGTGACCATGTGACCGTGACTGACGCCTTGAAACTGTGAACCAAAATAAACTTTTACTCCGTTCAAGTTGTTCATCTTACATATTTGTTACGTATTTGTAGCAGTAATGGAGAGTTGATGGACCAGGCAGGTTCATACTGAGTAGACGGTCAATGGCCATTGGTTGAATTCAGAGCTAGAAGCCCGAGGGGCTCCTTGAGATGCAGCCACAGAGCCTCGGCCCAGGTGGCTCTGTCCAGAATGCCCGTGCTTCCTCCAGGTGCCTCCTTATCTTTCTTGGCTCCATTTCAGGGCACCCACCTTGGGCAGTCTCTCCTCAGCTGGAGGTCCTGCACCATGTGTGATGTTCTTCCAGAAGCTTCTGCCTGGTTGTCTGCTGCATGGTGAGGAGTGCTTAGAGCAGCATGACCCAGGTCAGTGTTCCATCCCCATGGCCAGACACCGCTTGGTGCACTATGGTCACAAAATGACCTTTTTTATTACCGAAAAATACCTCCTTATTGGGGTCTGTGTGGACCCCACTGTGCATAGTCTGTGGCAGATTTTGCTGGAATGCTGATATCACTAGGATGTGTTCTGTTCAGAGGATGTAGTCTTTGAGGGCATGCAGCATTTCCCCTAAAAGTAGGACAACACTGCAATTGTCATCCAGAGAAGGTCCTTGGGTAGGAACATCACCCCTTGATGGGCAGGGGTGATAACCTGCCTCAGATCTGCAGAACCTGGGGTATCTGGGAAGCTTTCTTGGACAGCAGGGGTTAAAGCAGTGCCTGCCTTGTGGATAACAGGAGACATCATTAAGTGAGTATGTACTATGTGCTGAACCCCAGGCTTGGGGATGAGCTCCCATAGCGCCATTATGAGTCGGTGTCTTTATCCCCATTTTGTAGATGACCTTACAGAGATAAAGCATCTTTCTGAGACCATGAATTTAGGAAGAGCCAGAGTTCAAACTTCAGCCTGGTTCTAAAGCTGGTGATGGCAATGGAAGAAAAGTCGGGGAGGATCAGAGGCCTTCACCCTGACAATGAGCCACATGCTTTAAAAGTCCCATTACCTGGCCACCTGTGATTTGGTGTGTGAGTGTGGCACTAGGCTCCTGTGTAGATTAGCTTCAGGGACCTAAGGGGAAGATTGTGGCCAGACATGGGGCAGTCACAGGGAAGCAGGCCTGACCCGAAGCCTAAGTGTGGCTCAGTGAGAGACCCGCAGATAGGTGGGACGTGGGCTCAGAGCAGGGCTCTGCTCTCCCTGTGTCAGCCGGCCCAGTACGGGTCCACTTCTCCTCCCATCACACGGCCTCACACAGAGCTGGGCTGGAAAGGGACGGAGACCCTGGAAACACTGGGCTGAGTGTAGATTGGCAGGACTAATTCTAGGTGTTCTAACCACAGAAGAACCACACCTTGGAACCACAGCTTTCAGGCTCTGGGTCCCAGAGTCCTCCTGGGTCTTGCTCTCATAGCCCTGGAGACATGACAATATGCCACAAAGTTAGCCCAGTGTAGGTGAACGGACTGTCCTCTGTTCCCAGATCCATGTCAAATTGTGCAACAATAAACCAATTGGAAATACATTTCTAAATAATCTGCTGTTTAGCTCCTCGAGGGGAAGCAGGGCTGGACTGGGCCTTTTACTCCCACCTACCTCCTCAGACCCTGCAGAGATGTCTTAGGCATCACAGAAGTCTCTCTCTCTCTCTCTCTCTCTCTCTCTCTCTCTCTCCTGTCTCTTATACAC
>NW_026000242.1:4482478-4537730 GCF_001458135.2 Marmota marmota marmota | reverse complement strand
CCCCCCCCCCCCCCCAAGGGAGAGGCTCAGGTCCCATGGGTAATGCAGTATCGACAGTTTGCTTCTCTCTTCTCAGTAGCCAGCTCAGTGCACAACAGATCAATTTGCAATCAGAGCTGCTTCCCGGTCTAGCACCACCGTGGGCACTACCTCAAGGGCTGGTACGGGGACAATTACCTGCTTTCCCACCTGAAGGGCTGAAGGTGGAAGAGTTGGAACCATGAGCAGTTCAGGTATCTGAGGGGGCCCAGATCTAAGGGTCAGAATCCCAGGAGGAGAGGCCCTGGCATTTGAATGGTTCACAGAGCTTCAGGGTGATTCTCAAAAGGTGCGCGGTATGACAGGCAGGAAAACCGAGGCTCTGAGAGTAGAAGCGAAATGCCAAAGCTCCTGCCTTGAGAGGGATCCATACTCGAGCATTGGGGTTAAGTGGGTTTGGGGTTCCTGGAGGAAGTTCTCGAATGGGTATCAGAAGTAGAGAAGAGGGCAGGCCCGGCAGAGGGAAGGGTGGGGTGTTCCAGGAGGGGCTGTGGAAGCCAAGGGCTTTGAAGTGGAGCTGAGAACATTCCTTTCTTTTCTGGAAAGAAACTGATGCAGAGATGCCCCAGTGACACCCTCAGCTTGGGCTCCAGAGAGGAGGAGAAGCAGCTGCTATTTTATTAGGACAATTCCAAGAGGGTTTCCTGGAAGGGGAGAAAAATGGATTTCAGGGGTTTGCTGAAGGGCAGACAAGATGCAGAGCATCAGGCAGAGGGGAGGTGGTGGCCCATCCTAGAGAGAGGACATGAGGATAGATTTGATACAAGAGTTCTGGTTCCACCATCTTCAGCCCCTTAACCATCCTATGCCTCAGTTTCCCCACCTTGCAAAATGGGGATAATAACGCCAGTTCTCTCTTGGGGATGGGGACGTGTGAAGAGGAAATAGGACTGTGTGGGAAACTGCTTTTGCATGGGAGTTGCCATCTAAACACTCCCAGGTCCCACAGGTAAGGGCTTGAACCCCGCTCGACTGCTTCCTAGCTGTGCAAACTGCAGACAAGTTACTTAAGTGTCGTCATGTGTAAAATGAGGATAATGAACCTCTACATCACAAGATAAATACGCGTTGTCAGAGGAGGACTGTGTCCCAGGCACAAAGCGGCTCAATTAACATCAAGGCTCTTTGCTAGGGGAGTGGTGGGGCTGGTGGAAAGTGGCATTGTGATCTGGCCTCCGCTCTGATCCTCCATCTGGCCTTACCTGACCTCCCTGAGCCTCAGCTGCTGCACGGAGAAAGTTGGAATGCTAATGTGAACCTCAATGGATGGCTGTGGGAAGAAAAATCCTGAGAAGTCCTGCTGTATTGCGGGGTGTTCAAAAAAGGATAGGGCCTGCTAGGAGCCCGAATGGCTGGAGGGGGCAGAGTGGAGAGTATGAAGAAACAGGTGGCAGGAAGAGGAGAGAGGACTCCAGGTTAGAGGTCCAAGCAAGCCTGGACCCAACTGGCATGGGGGTCACTTCCAACTCCAGGGGCTGACCTCGGCCTTGCTCCCACTCGCGCCCTGGAGAGAGCTCAGCCAACCTCTGGTCTGGACCCTGGGCCCCATCCCAAGGCCAGTCTCCGGCCTCCCACCTGGCATTGATGGATGCTCAGGCGGACGGCTGAGAGGGCTGCAGCCAAGATCAATACTCTAATCAACACCACACGGAACCTGCCAGCGTTTTTTCCCTACCCCAAACTGGGCGGGTGGGTGGGTGTTGGGAGTTGCCTAGAGGGAGGAGAAATGAACTCCAACACGGGAGCTCCCTGGTGAGCAACTGAATCGGTGGTGAGCAGGAGGAGTGGGCAGGGAGAGGACAAGACGGGCACTGGGCAGCCTCATCAGCTGCAGACGGGGGGCCTCGGGCAGGGGATCCTGGGCTGCCCTGGCCAGGGGAAGAGACGAGGCACAATGACCCAGGCTCAGATGGCCCTGCTTTCTGATCCTTCTGCCCACACGGAACCCTTGCTGCACGCTCCGCCTTTTTGCTATGACAGCTCGGTCACCTGTCCCCTGCCCTGGCCGCAGACCATGGATCTGGGGCAGCCATGCAGACTCCAGCAATGCCTTTGCATCCATACAGCCCGGGGCCCAGGCCAGGTTGGGGGCTCCTGTCTGCCTGGCTCTGCCTGGGGCTCCCATGCTCCCTGCACCCCAGGCCTGGTATCTTAGTCTGGGAGCTGAGTGGTGTGTTCCAGTCCTTGCCCTGAGCGGGTGTCTGGGTCCTGCTGGCTCGCCTGCCCTGATGGCTTGTATGCCCTGCTGGTCTGCACACTGGCTGCCACCCTCGCTCTCCTGAGTAGCCCCCCCCCGCCGTGCTGTGCCCTTGCAGTTGAGCAGAAGAGCTCCGCTTACTGCCCCTCGGAGTCTCACACCCTGCCTTGTCTCTGTGATGTCACCCTCTGCTGCTAACCTAGGGCCTGTGCACACCTTGCCCAGCCCCCACTCTGGGGGCAACAAGGCCTGCAGAGGTGCCCTGGGGAGTCGCCATGATGGAGGAGGACGATGGGGAGTTGAGTGACCAAGGCTTTATTTCCTCTTCCCACGCCTTCATTTTAGCCACAGCTGTTCCTTCCTCTTTGATCTGATTTTAATTTCTGGGTAAAATATATGAAAAATAGAATTCTGTTGCAAAACCAAAACCAGAAATCCGTGCAAAACCCATCTCCCTGCATCCAACCACCTTACCCAGCTGCCTTCCAGCGCCATCTCCTGAGTGCCCTCCCTGCCCCGCTCGACCCTTCCTCTTGTCCTCTGTCCCCTGTGTACAGTCTTCATCAGCCCTTGAATGGTTCTGGGCTCTTCTTCGGAGCACATTTCTCTGGAAACCTCAGTACCCCTCTTTCCACGGGAGCTGACCCTGTCACCAGCCAACTCTAATGGCCACTCTGCTGAGGAGATAATGGAAGGGGCCCTCCCAGGTACCACCTCTGCATTTGCTTTAAAGGCCTTGGAGGAGGCCAGCAAGGAGGCCTTGTGGGGTTTCTTCCCCTTGTGTGAACCCAAGGGCCTGCTCTGCTGCCTGGAGGCCGAGAAGATGGGCAGAGTGAGCCAGTGGGGTGGTGACAAGGGCACAGGCCGGAGCCCAGTGCCTCCAGGCTGCTGAGGCCAGCTCTGCTCTGACTGGGCCAGGCTGTTTGCCTTCGTTTGCTGCTCGGAAATGAGGATGATGACTACAGAATCCACCCCTAGGGCAGGTGTGGGGATTATCAATGAGGTAATCCATGGGAAGTGCCGCGAACCACGCCCCGTACAGCCCACAATGGCCAGTTAGCTTTGATCAGTAAGGGAGGGAGGCAAGGAGGCCGACCCTACAAATGACTCACACCACTGAGGCCCTTTTATATCCCCAGTTCCTGTGTTGCAGAATCACCATGATCAGCCTGAGGAAGCTACTCTCAGGTCCCCATTTACAGAGGGAGAAAGGAGGCTCCGAGCAGGTCTGCACCCCTTCTCAGGGCCCTTCCTTGTCTCGCTCTCCACCCCCACTTTCCTAACTGGCTTCCAAGCTGTGTGTGGGGGGGGCCTGCCAGTCCCTGTTTCAATGTCACACCAGGGCTCCCTGCAGAAAGCATCTGCTGCCCCCTGACGCTGCTCCCTCCCCAGGCAGACGACCCCCTCTCCAGCCCCCTCTGTAGTCTCTGCGCTGAGTCCTCTTCTTCCAGAACCTTGTCCGCTGAGCTGCTGGGGCCCCTGCATCTGTCCTGTCACCCTCACTCTGGCTAGAGGGCCTGACCTGGTGTAGGGGTGGCTGTTAGGGAAGGCGTGTGAGTGTGTGCACCCTCGTGCCCTAGAGAGAGGGTGTGCAGACAGGCGTGTCTGTCTCTGCGTGTGTGTGCACGTACACGTGTGTGTTTCTGGGAGTGCGAATCAGGGACACACTGTGGGGGTGAGGGGTCCCAGGCCTGCAGGCAGAGCTGGGGACTTCACAGGGCTCTGACGGTGACTAGCTATCTAGATTACAAGCCATCGGGGTTTCAACTAGCCCAGAACCTGCCAGGAACAGGGGCTCAAGGGGTTCCCACTGAGGGAACGCATGTTCCCAGTGCAGACTCGGGAGAGCAGGGTCCCAAGCAGGGCCAGGGGAGCAATTTTTCTCCTCCGGGGCCACAGAGCCCCTTGTTGACTTGTTGTCTTGGAGGCCATCTGTAACTGTGTGTGGGACCTCAAGCCCCCGGCTCATGTCCTACACCCAGACCCTTTCCTGGACATAGGAGTCCTTGACCCCCTGCCTTTGGAACCCTCTGTGGGAGCCACGGCAGAAAGAGCTCAGGCCTTGGGCTCATTCAGCTGGGGATGGGTCCTGTGCTGAGCATCTTGGGCCCTGGGGCAAGTTTCACGTTTGAGCCTCACCTTCCTCTTCAATAAAAGGAGGCTCACCCTCTCTGTCAGGATGGTCTCCTGAGGTTTTAAGAGGATGCAACATGAAGGAAGGGGCCTTCAAAAATGGGGACCATTCTCTCACACAGAGGTGCTGCCTCCTCTGCATCCCTCATAGGCTGATGGGCAGATTTCACGAATGACTCTGGCAAAGCCCCTTGCATGCAACGTGGCACAGTGGGAGTGCCACAAAAGCAGCAGCTTCTAGTAATTAAGTGGCCTGCTCTCCTCCTGGTGGCCAAGCACCTGCTGTGCCGCTTACCCTGGCAAAGCTCTGCCGCAGCCAGGAGCCAAGCCCAGGCGCTCTTGGGTGTTCTTCCTCCTTGGGTCTTTGTTCCAGGAGTGAGTGCACCGAGTGGTCCTCAGGACTACTGTCTGGGGCTCTGGTGGGACCGGATGCCCGGGCGTGGGAGAGGGGCTGTGTGACATTCGGCTCTTTAAAGACAGCCCCAGGCTCCCACTGAAATGGAGACAGAAGAAATTGGGTTCTGGGGCCAAAGGGTTCTGTGGGAAGCACACACCTGGTGGCTAGCTGGAGGTGCTTGTCTGGAAGCTCAGTTTGGCCTCCAAAAGACAATTTTATTCAATCCTGGGGCGGGGGGGCTGGAGCCCAGGGGTGGGGGTGGATGGTGACCTGTGGGTCAGGAGACCCGAGTTCCACCACTGACCTGCAATGGAGTTCCCAGACAAGGACAAGGTCATCTGAGCATGAGTTTCCCCATCTGCATACTGGGGGTGAGCCACCCTGTTCCCTTTAGGGTCCCCAAAGTCCTGATTTGACATCAGAAACAGTGGTTCTCTCCAAGCAGCGGGTACCGCTCCATTATCCCGTGGGCAGATCTCCAGCCTCTTCCTTGACATCCTTGGGGCCTGCTGTCCTTCCTCCTTGTCCTGTTCCGCTGAGGGTTCCTGGCCACCAGCAGCCTGCAGTGAGCCCCTCCCAGCGCTTGCCTGGGTCCAGGGATGGCCGCGCTGGAGAGCACATTTCTCCTCCATTAGGCAGGCGGGTAAACTGCGTGTGCAGGTCCCGACAGGAGCATCAGCTGCCACCACATAAAACATGCAGCTAATGAAACACTCTGCTTCCTCCTGGACCTGGCAATGGCCGTCATGTTCCCTATAATCGGCCACCAGTGCACGGGGCTGGAATGGAGCAGAGCCCCGGTCCTATCACGGCCCCTGGACAAACAACCCAGCCTGGGCCCCAAAAATGGGAAAGTTGAAATTCAGTTGCCGTTTAGTTCAAGTTGGATATTAATAGCTTTGGGATGGGCTCCAAAGGAAAGGGGGAGGGAAAGGAGAAGGAAGAAAGGGAGCTGTGAACACCATTAACATCCAACTTCCTCCGAGTCTGAGGAATGTTTGAGGTGCTGGTCTCTGGTCTGGGGAGCCCTGAGGGGGAGGAGGGAGGAGGACACTGGGTGCTGCTGTCAAGACACTGAGGCTGCAGCTTCCTCCTCAGGAAGCAGCACTATTAATGGGGGCCTGGGGTGAGGTCAGGGGCCCAGGCGCTCAGGGTGCTGCTTGGATGGGGAAACCTGGGCACCCCTTCTCCACGGCGTTGTGCATGCTCCTTCAAATCCTCCTGGCCGTGGCCTCCCTCATACCCCCCTGTAGGAGAGGGACATGTTCATACCTGTGTGGTCATGCCGTCAGGACCTGCCCATGTCCTCTCTGCTGGGCTGGTGTGTGCACCCCCAGCTTCTTCTCCTGCAGAGAAATGCCCTCTGAATGGGAGCTCATCTGTAACACTTCCTATGGTAGCCAACAACCGCCATATGGACCCTTGGAGTACAAAGGGTGGAGCCCCTTGCTGGGAGTGGGGATAACTTTCTCAGCTGAACAGTGACCTAGTGTGAGGCTAAGGATCGACTGGCCCTGAGACCCTGGCCTTCCTCATGCCCTACCCTGTGCTGGAGCGGCTCATTCGTCTGTGCAATTTGCCTCAAGAGTGCTTCCACAGGAAGTCACATGACTCTAAATCCCTTCCTAAGAAACTCAGACCTAAGATGAGCTGAGTGGCTGGCCTAGGGCAAGTCAACACTCTGAGGCTCAGCCCCCTCATCTGTGAAATGGGGAGGGACGTTAGGCAATGGGACAGCTGAGCTACCAAAGCAGATGTTGTGGATGAACTTCTCTGTCCTCTGTTGGGGACTCGAATTAGTGTCCTCTGGCATCTAGAAAAAAATTTCATGAACTCAGACATTTAATAATCTTACAGTTCTGGAGACCACAAGTTATGCTAGTCAGCTTTTCATCACTATGACAAAAGAGCTGAGATAATCAACTTAAAAAGTGGAATGGTTTTATTTTGGCTTATGGTTTCAGAGGTTTTAGTCCATGATCAGTTGGCTCCATTGCCTTTGAGTCTGTGACGAGGCAGCACATCATGGTGGGAGCAGGTGGTAGAACAAAGTTGCTGCCCTCATGGTGGTAGGAACGGAAAGGAGACAAGAGGCTGGGGTCCCAATACCCCTCTTGAAGGTGAACCCTCAGTGACCTAACTTCCTCCCATTAGGCCCTGCCCACTAAAGGCTCTACCATTTCCTAATAGCACTATGGGCTTGTGACCAAGCCTTTAACACATGGGTTTTTGGGGAAAAACATTTCAAATCCAAACTATAGAAGACCAAAATGGGTCTCTCTGCACTCACAACAAGGTGTCAACAGGACTTTTCTTCTCTCCCTGCCTTCCTGTTTCTGGAGGTTGCTCCATTCTGTGGCCCCTTCCTCCCTCTTCAAAGCACCAAAAGCCAGAGAGGTCTTCCTCGGGCTGCATCACGACTCGCACTCCCCTGCCTCCCTCTGACTTTTAAGGACCCTTGTGATTACATTGGGTCCCCCCAGATAATCCAGGATAATCTCCCATCTCAAGATCCTTAACTGAATCACACCTGCAAGGTCGCTTTTGCCAAGCAGAGTGGCTTCATCCTAGGTGCTGGGGATTAGGAAGTGGACATCGCGGAGGGCATTAGCACAGTACTCTGTGGACCTGGCTCAATATATATTTATTTCCCCTCCTCAGGCATGCTATCTCACCCCTTTGAGACTCTTTCTACCTCTTTAAAGATGATTGTGAGGATTAAAGGATATAGTGGGCGGGAGGGGGATTTGCTTCCCTGTCTTCTGAAGCCCTTCTCTCTGCCTAACTGTGTGTGTAAAGCTTTCTGGAAGGATCTTGGGCTGCTCGTGGGGATGGGGCAAAGGGCCTGTTGTGGAGAGCGGTGAGGGGCACTGAGCTCATTTCTTACCCACCATTATGCCCACGGCACAGCTGCCTGATGCTGATTTTTAGGAAGGAATGGAGAACTGGATTGAAATGGAAGATGGAGTTGCTGCACATGGCAGGGTTAGAGATTTGGACCGTGGCAGGCCAGGCTTTTGATATTTTCTTTGTTTACTCTCTAAAGTTCCTTATAAAAGGCCGTTTGTGTCCATTGTGCTGAGGGGAAGAAAAGAAAAGCTTTTGGGTTTGGGAACTTTGAGCTGAAGGAGCAGGACAAAGGCAGGGGCCAGGGTGTGGA
This sequence comes from Marmota marmota marmota, assembly GCF_001458135.2. NCBI lineage: Eukaryota > Metazoa > Chordata > Mammalia > Rodentia > Sciuridae > Marmota > Marmota marmota. The sequence goes on along the minus strand of NW_026000242.1, from coordinate 4,529,804 downwards.
TGAGCAGTGTCAAAGAGGGGCCCTCTGAGGGAGGCAAAGCTGGGGGGCAGCCCTTTTTACAGGAATCAAGCCAGTGTGGGTTAAATCACCCTCTATTTTTTTGTCACCCCATTGTGAGGATCCAGATAGGCTCCTATATACCCTGCGGGACTGAGCCCCTGGCGGGCAGAGGCATTGCCTTACTGCTCTTGAGTCTCAGCACCCAGCAAGGGAAGCACAGTGACCACTCAGGGAGGTGCTCAGTGACCACTCACCGAGGCAGGGAAGCGAGAGGGAGTGAGGGGCTGTCCACACCCTCCTCAGGTCTGCCCCTGGGCCTGTTGTGGTGACTGAGCTGAGCCAAGACCACTGTCAAGCCTCCATGGCTCCCTGGGGCCAGGTTCATGGAGACTGGGAGGGAGAAGGAGGTCTGAGATCCAGACCCTGCTGGAAGTCCCTGAAGACCTTGGGCAAGTCACGTCCCCCAATTTATATCACCAAATGACTCTTAGGTCTGAATCAGCAGTTCTCAGAGTTCAGCCAGCTCACAGTTACCAGAAGGGCTTCAAACAAATCTGACTTAGTGAAATTTGCATTTCCCTGAAGGTCCCAGTTGACAGCTGCTAAGAGTGGTGAGGGACCACACTTTGAGGTTTCCAAATGCTGGTCTAGTTACAAAAGTGTCACCTGGGAAGTTTATTAAGAAGACTAATTCCTGTCTCCCATCCCCAAAGACTTGGATTCTATTCACTGGATTCTGTATTTTCTTGAACTCCCCAGTGATTCTGAAACAAGCAGAGAATCCCAGGCTGTATAGTCTCTGAAGTTCTCCATTTTAAATTTTTTGGTACTTGAGATTGAACCCAGGGGCACTTAACCACTGAGCCACATCCCTACCCCTTTTTATTTTTTTAATTTGAGACAGGGTCTCATTAAGAGTTACTTAGGGCCTTGCTTAGTTGCTGAAGCTAGCCTCCTATCTCAGCCTCCTAAGCTGCTGGGATTACGGGTGTGTGCTTCATTTTTTAAAACAATTTTATTGAGGTATAATTGACATGGAGTAAATCACACGTATTCAATGCTTTCAGTCGGGTGAGTCTGGGCATGTATGTACTTGTGAACAAGCACCACAGTGAAGGTACTGAATATGTGCATCACTCCTGAGTTTCTTTGTGCCCCTGGTAGTAAGTCCCTCCTGCCTGCACCTCCCCTCTCCAATTTTTAACCATTTGTGGTTCTCAAATGTGTTGTTTTGAAAACAAAGATTCTCAGGTCTCATGAGGGAAGATGTCCACTGCTAAGCAGTATCTCTGTAGGGATGGGTGACCATGAGCTTGGAAAAAGGAGGTTGGAAAAGATGCTTAATTGGCAAAGCAGGAAATTTGGTCAAGTGACAAAATTATGGGGGCTAATGAATTATGCATGAGAAAGACCCCCCCCAAAAAAAGGAGGGAAGAAAAAGGTGTTACTGGAGTCCTAGGCCAGGGGCCTGACTCTAGGGATCCAGCAAACCACACCAGCTACTTGTCCCCAAAAGGCGATGGTGAAAAGCACGAAAGGATCTTTAATTAGTGCAGCCACCCCAGGAAGACCAGGGACCCGTGTCCTGAACCCTGCCTCCCAAGCCTGACAAGGACTTTGAGGTTTTACAGAAAGGAAAATGAGGGCAAGGGTTGGGGATTTGCCTGGCTGGAGGCTTGTCACAGCTGTCAAGGCAGGTGATCTTGGTCAGGTGTGTTCTGTCCATCGTCACCTTAAGTTTGGTCAGGGGGCCTTGTCCTAGAGAAGAAAGTGGCTCTTGCCTGGAGGGTAGCTTCAACTCATCATAGGATGTTTATCCATAAGACCTTGTTCCTGGACTCCAAGGAGATTCTGGAGGAAGAAGATGGATGCAAAATGGAGGCAGAGATGCCAAGTCTTTAATCCTGCTTTGGCCACCCAACGGACAGGTGCAGGCAAAGAGGAAAGTCCAAGTTCCAGGAGCAGAGCTAAGTTTCAGTGAGAGCTGGAGGTGAGGCACCCAGTGGGGCAGAGTGACACCACAGGAAAGGGAAGTGGTGAGAGTCCTTGTCCAGTGAAGCAGGAACAGGTCTGAGCAGATGAGGAGGGAGAATTTTCCTGGCAAGGCCTGGGCTCTCAGCTTCGATTCCTTGTATTCCATCCACAAAGCTCCTCAGAGATGCTAGGCACTGTGCCGAGCCTTGGGACCTATGGTCTCACGTGGGCTCTAACACCCATATAGACACTGTCAATAAGCACCATGATTGCTGTGACAGCAATAGACACAGAAGAGCTGGGGACAGTCTGTCATAGGCACCCACAGCCCAGAGTTTCTGCAAGGACATCAGGGTCATGAGTTGTGTGCAGGTCTGAGGATCAGCATTGAGGACTGCTGGGAAGTAACTCCTCGAGGAAGTCACCTCTGCGGAGGGTCTGAGGGTGACAGGGAGGAGGCTGGAGCCCTGGGGAGTTGAGACCAAATCCACGTCACCTGGGGCAGGTGGTGAACAGCACAGCACTCAGGGAAGGTAGAGATACTTAGACACCATCATGAAAACACGCACAAGGGGACTTTCTGGGGAACAAATGGAGAGTGGCCCCCAAAGAGAAGAGGCTTGACTGTGAACCCTCCTTTCTGGTCCTTCCTGCATGGATCTGGCTGCCTCTTGCGTGCTGGAAGTGTGTGTATGTGTGTGTGTGTGTGTGTGTGTGTGTGTGTGTGAGAGAGAGAGAGAGAGAGAGAGAGATTCCCTTTCACTCATTCATTTATTCAGCCAACGTATCAGCTAATTTATTTTCCTACAGGAAGCTAGGCTGGGTGTGGGAGTATGTAGTGAAGAAGGAGGCAAGTTCCCCGCCATGGAGTTTGTATGCTAGTAGGAATTCGACTCTTAAATATTCTCTTTAAAGATCCAAAGAAGGAGCTTCCAGTGGAGGCCTCAGGCAGCACCTTATATACCCTTGGGGGGCCGGTAGAGCAGGGGATAACCTGAAGAGATGGTTGTACTAGAATGTTCCTGCCTTTCCAGGCGTTACTACCTGAGCAGGGATGGTGTTGTTATTAAATGGAAATGTGTGACCAGTATTTCTCCAAGTGTGACCCAGAACCCAGGGGTCTCACCTGGGATTTTCCAAGGGCAGATTCTGGGACTTGCTCACCTCCACTTACCCTTCCCTAAACAGTTGATTTAGGATTTCAAGAGGGGTCATGAGCAATTTTAGAATCTGAACTTAACGAGTCTACAGACACCCCTTATTTCTTATTTGTTTTTTATTGTTGCATTATAATTATCTATGATAATGGGATCCATTGTGTTATATCGAACATGCACGTAACATCATCTGATCATCTCATTCCCTAGTACCTTCTCTTTCCCTGTCTTCCCCCTCAGGTACCTCTTTTCATCAAATTTTTAATTGAAAGATACAAACATAAAAGCATAAATTCATAGATGTACCATCTGATGAATTCTCACAAGGCTAACACGCCTAGAAAACCAGCTTCCCGACTGGAAACAGCATCACCAGGTCCCCGCAAGTGGCCTTCGCCTTCTCCCAGCTTCTCCACTCACTCCATCAAAGGTAACCGCTGTTATGGATGCTAACTCTGTAAATTAATTTTGCCCTTTATATAAATGAAACTGAACAATATGTATTCATTTGTGTTTGGCAAAATTTCTCTCGGTGCCGTTTTTCAGAGTCATTTATACTGTGTGTGGTTGTAGTTTCTTCGTTCTCATTGATGTGTAGTATTCCTTTGAATGATTACACACAATTTATTTTTCCATTCTTTTCTGGATGGGTGTTTGGATTGCTTCCAGTTTGGAATGTCGCTGCTGCAGAACGTCTCGGGTAGTATTTTGGTGTGTGGCTGCCCGCCTTTCTGTCGGAGTGGGATTGCTAGGTCAGATGTCCACCTGTGTTCAGCTCCAGTTGTACTGCATGTGGAACAGCTGCTAATGTGGCCCCCAGGGACCCACCCTCTTCCCAATCTCATGTAATCCCCTCCTCTTGAATGTGGGCCAAACTTGTCAATTCACCTCTAACAAACAGAGTACGGCAGAACCAACAGGATGTCACTTCTGAGATTAGGTTACAAAAAGACAGCAGTTCTGTTCTTTGTGCTGTCCCTTGCCCTCCATCTGTCCACTCTGAAGAAAGTCCTCTAGAATATAACGGACCACCCTTGAAGAGGCTCCCCAAGGCAAGGACCTGGAGGAGGCCTCTTAATTAGGATGAAGAGACCCGCATCCTGCCAATAACCATGTGACCCTTCCTATCCTGGTCAAGCCTGCAGGTGAGACCACAGTCCCAGCTCACAGCTTTGGCAGCAATGTCATGAGCTGTCTTGAGCCAGAGGTGCCATGCTTGGCCATGGATTCCCGACCCATGGAAACTGTGAGATCTAAATGCTTGCTGTTTTAAGCCACTGAGTTTTGGGGGTAATTTGTTATATGCAATAGATAACTAATATACTGCCAAACTCTTGTCTAGAGGGATTGTATTAATTTATATTCCTGTCCCGAATGGCAAGAGTTCCCGTTGCTCTCTATACACTTGCCAACACATGGCATTGCCGACTGTTTTATTTTGGCCATTTGATGGGTGTGTGGCAATATTGTATTATGGTTTCAATTTGCATTTCTCTGATGCTGAATGCTGTTGGGCGCCGAGTATTAATTAGCCATCCAAACATCCTCTTTCGTGAGGTACACACTCCTTCAGGTCTTCTGCCCATTTTTCTGGTGGGCAATTTATCTTTTGCTTATTTGTTTATGGGAATTCTTGCATATTCTGGTTTTGAGTTCTAGGTTGGCCATCTGTGTAGCAAATATCTTCTTCTCCCTTTTGTGACTTTCACTCTTTAGTGTTATTTTGAAATATTTTCAAATTGACAGAAAAGTTACGAGAATAGAAATAACATAAGAGTTTTATTACAGCCTTTATCCCGATTCACCGTTTTTCCTTCTTCTCTTTGCGGCATGGGGGATTGAACCGGGGTAAATTCACTTTCTGTTCAGGTCTCACCTCATTTGCTTTATCATCGGCACCTTCTTCTCACACCTACACAGACGCACACAACACCCACACGCACACACCCTCCGCCCACACGCTCACACACGCACACCCTCTTCTGAACCATTAGAGCGTGCACTGCATACACCAGGACCCTTATTCACAAATAGGTCAGAGTTAAGTGTCTATTTCCTAAGACTGTCCTCTCCCACGACCGCATGACAGCTCCGCCTTCCGTCTATCGAACATTGACGTGCTCCGTTGTCTGTCTGATCTACTCTCCTGGTTTTTTTCAGTTGATCTAATAATGTGTTTGGTAGCATTTTCCCTTCTGGTAGAGAATCCCGTCTAGGATGAGGCATTGTACTCGGTTGACATGTCTCTTTAGTCGCCTTTAATCAGGAGCATTTCCACAGCCGTTCTTTGTCTTTTATGACATTGACATTTTGAAGAATACAGTTCCTCCCCCTCTTCCCTTTAAAATAGAATGCTCCACGTCTTGTTTGTCTGATATTTTATCATGATTAGAGGAAATATCGCCTTGCCAGCTAGAATCGCATGTAAATGATGCTGTCTCCTTCTCGGGGTCTCACATCTGGAGCCACACGATGTCCCTCGTTAATGATGTGGCTTGCGATCACCTGGTCGATGTGGTGTTCAGTTGCTTCTTTGTGTAGTTATGTTTTCCCCTCTTGTAGTTAATAAGCAAGCCGCGGGGCTCAGTAGCACTCAAATACTCTGCTCCTCGCCCAGGTTTCCTCCGATTTAGCATCTACTGATGATTCCTGTCGGAACCCATCTTCACTGTGTGGTTCCAAGAGGACCTTGCGACTCCAGATCCCCTTCCGCCCTTGCCAGCTGGCTGTTGGCTCCATGCTATAAGCAGGAGCTCTCGTTGGAACCTATTTAATTTGAATGCATCTAACTTAATGGGTTTTTCCATTATAGTTAATGCATTTTGCGTCCAGTTTAAAATTTTTTGCTTACCTCAAGCTTTGAAAATATTCTCCTACATTTTCTTCTAAAAGCTTTATTATTAGACCTTTGACATGTAGGTCTGTGATCTGTCTGGGACTGTTTTGTCCATGCGATGACATGGGGTTGCTATGGTTAAAATGTGTCCCATGAAGCATGAGCTAGAAACAGTCCCCAAGGCCAGGTGGGAAGAGGCGGGGTGTGGGAGGTGGTGCGGGTTCTGCTTCCAAGGCGCACTGAACGCTGTTACTGTGGGAGTGGGCTGGGGATCTCAGAGTGGGTTTCTGATAAGGAGGGCGAGCTCGGCTCCCTTCTCTCTCTGGCCTTCTGACTCTGTGGGATGGTGCTGCGCAGATACCCTCGCTGGATGCCAGCACGAGGCTCTTGGGCTTCCTAGCCTTCAGAACTGTGAACCAAATAAACCATTGTTTGTAATCCACCCTGTCTTGGTCATCTAGCGTGACAGTAGGAAATGGGTTAAGACAGGGGTCCAGGTGAACTTTTTTCATATGGAAATCCCATTGACCCAGTGTTTTTATTAACAATTTTTATATACAAAGGAAATGTACAAATACTTTCCCCCTTTAAAAGAGTTAAAGGCCAGGAGCGTTTAATCACTTCATCCCCAGCCCTTTTTATATTTTTATTTTGAGATAGAATCTTGCTAACTTGCTTAGGGCATTGCTAAATTGCTGAGGCTGGCCTTGAACTTGTGATCCTCCAGCTTCAGCCTCCTGAGCCACTGGGAGTACAGGTGTGTACATTGTGCCTAGCCAGCTTGCATTTATTACTTAGCAATGAGTCTTGGGTCACTGTTGTGCTGATTCTGGTAGCTCTCCAAGATTCTTTTAAACAGTTGTACTGGATTATGTGTTATGTGTGAGAAACTGTGTCAAAGTACACGTTTGATGCAGCTCTGTTACTCAGTGTGAATTTCTAAGTTGGCTCTAATTTGTGGTTTTGCTGCCCTCTGACCTTTAGGCTCACCGTGGGAGCACTTGCTGGGTGGAGCTGTGAGGGACCTGGGAGCACCCCAAGAGAACACCCTGGAAGCAGCTACAGGGGCAGCTTGAGTCTGGAAGGTATTGGGATGGACCAAGGTCAAGCCAAATGGCTCAAAGAGGCTGGGGGACCTGCCTAGACTCTTGGTTAGTCAGAGGCCAAGCAGGTCTGGAAGGCCAGATCCTGGGATGCCAAGCCCACGCCCTTGTTCTTCAGGTGGTCTCTCCCAGGGCACAGCTGATGTCCCAGCCTGTCCACGGTGCTGACGCTGCCCTGTCCTCTTCCTGGTCCACCTCCCTCCCACGCTGGGCAGAGGTCTGCTGGCCGCTCCCACCCCTCAGCAGGCCCTTGGAACCCCTCAAGGGTCAGAACCACACTTGAGGTCCAGAGCCCACCCTGAGCCTCCGTTTGTTTAAAACTCTTCCAGGATCCCCCTTCGGGACAGGCAGGAACAAATTTGGAAGGGAGAGAAGCTGCAGCCCTTAAATCACATGTTAGGCAAAATAATCAAAGAATCTTCCCAAAATTTGTCAACGGCGGCGCTGGGCCTGGCTGTTCAGTAATGACTCCCACTTGATGACAGATCTCGAGAAAATGCGTTTTGGAAGCAATCAGTATATGCTGAATAGGATCCTATTTTACAAGCATTTTATCTACTCTTAAGAACACGGGAGATGAGGAAAACAGATAAGCCTCTCTATTAATATTGATTAGACCATTATATATCTGAAAAAGAGATTTTAGTCAGAGATGATTGCATCTCACCAGAGCAGCCTGCCTTCTGAATCGAATCGCTTAATCTGCTGCTCGGCACTGGGGGTGTGGGGACAGAGACACGCTGTGCTCCTTCCCACTGGGCAGCAGAGGCAGGAGAGGGACGCCGGGTGAGAAGGTGGAGAGGCACTTGTCACTTACGTGCTTTCTCACCAGCTCCCAGAGGGCTCCAGGACAGGCAGATCAAAAAAGGAAGCAAGGGAACTGGGGTTGTGGCTCAGCGGTAGAGCGCTCGCCTAGCATGTGCGAGGGCCTGGGCTCGATCCTGAGCACCACCTAAAAATAAACAGACAAAATAAATGTATTTAAAAAAAAAGGAAGCAGGATTGAGGTTAGACTTTGGGAACAACTGCTTACTTCTAGAAGAGTTCAGAAGCTGAGGCCAGAGCACCCTGTTTTCTGGGATGGTTTTAAAAACAAGAAATACAATCTAAGGTCATGAATAGGCTTTCTTATGGTTGAGCCCCCCACATGGTGGGCAAACATTTAAAAATGTCCACCCTTGATAGTTACCAAGATAATCAACTTCCCACAATGAAGTATTTTTGCCATCTGACTTGCAAAAGAAAAAAAAATTAAAGCAGAGCATCCAGGGCTGGAGAACTGACAGTGAACCTGCGTTCTCATGTCCTATGGGTGGAAGGGTAACTGAGGACAGGCTTTTATTTATTTTTTTCATATTTACCTTTTTTTTAAAAAAAATAATATTTAATTGGTATGAAGAGCTGTACATATTAATATGGTAACATGAGATTCCAGAATTCAAGTTCTTTGGAAGAGCATTTGGTGACATTGATCAATGACTGACTTTCTGCCAAGTCCCAGGTTAGGACCTGGGTGGACAGTATTGAGTGAAACTCAAGTCTTTGCCCCGACAGAGCATACCATTCAGCAAGAGAAACTGAAAATTAAGAATTGAAAGGGGAACTAAATATTTACAAAATATGAAGAGACTTAAAGGAAATAAAAAGATGCTGGTGTGAGGGAGGGAGGTGAGAGAAAGCTTTTTCCAAGAGGTGGTATTGAGCTTGAGTCAACAGTGGTAAGAATGAGTTACAAGAAGAGGAGAACAAGGTTCTGGCAGTTGGAACAGCATGTGCAAGGGTCCTGTGGTAAGAGGTCTTTTGATGAACTGAGCAGAGCCCGGTGAGAAAAGCATGATGGGAAGCAGCTGGAGGAGTAGGTGGCTGGGTGATGGCCTGCAAATGCTGGTATGCCCACCTGCCAGGGGACCCTGCAGGGTACTCTGAAGGGTGACACACACTATTGGCTGTCACTGTTTACAGAGGTTGCTTCAGCTGCTATGACCATAGTTCAAGGCTTAATAGAGAAAGCATCAAGGAGTTAGGAGCCCCTGGATGCAGTGACTGAGAGAGATGGCTGAGATGAGGGCTTCAGCAAGGAGGTATGTATCCACAACCTTACAGAGGTTTAACTCTTGGGCCCAGCAAGGCCACCACAGGGGATGATCAGATGCACACAGAGATTTATGTGTGAATCCACTCATTAAGGTTTTGGTTATAAATACCAGACTGGAAACCACGGAATCAGTCACGAGGAGAGGGCTGGGTAAACGATGCTCATGTAGACAGGGCTGCCATGTGCTTAGGAGAATGATTGTTTTAGAAGCCGATTTACTAACACAGAAAAATGCTTATGTTGTATCTTACTTGAAGATAAAATCAGGATACAAATCTCAAAATATACTATGATGTGGTGGAAGAAAATCATATTTTTTTCTGCTTAAACGCAATGCCAAAATGTTCATCATAACTTTTCCTGGCACACTTATGGTCAGTTTGAAGTTCTTTTCCCTACAGTTCAGTATTCCTCAAGTACCTTATAATAAGAACGTAGTTTTCTAATTAAGCAAACTTTTTTTTTTTTTTTTTTTGGTACTGGGAATTAAACCCAGAACCTAGTACCTTCCATGCAAGTGCACCACCACTGAGCTACATCTCCCCCAAAAGTCATTTTTAAATGCCAGGGTCAATCTCTGTAGGAGAGGCAGGATATGGAAGGAAGGAAGATGAGTTGAAACCAGTGTGAAATCAGCCTCTGCAGCAGAGATCCTCTTGCCCGTTCCTCCAGAAACCTGTCAACTTTCTCCCCATCACTTGGAAAGGTTCTCCAGGGCCTCAACAGTAAGGCATCTTAGTCCATTTTGTATTGCTGTAACAGAACACTACAGATAGGGTAAGCTATAAAGTAAAAAGCTCTCGTACATTTCTGGAGGCTGGGCTGAGGCTGAGGACCCGCCTCTGGCAAGAGCCTCTCACTGTGTCATCCCATGGTAGAAAGCAGAAGAGCAGCAAGTGCGTGAGACATCAAGATACCCAAACAGTAGCCATGAGTCCTGTTATAATCAGCACTAATCCATGCATTAGGGCAGAGCCCTCTGGCTCTTATCACCTCTTGAAGGTTCCACGTCTTTTTTTTTTTTTTTTTTGATACCAGGGATTGAACCCAGGAGCACTTTACCACATTTCTTCCACCCAGGAGCCACATCCCCAGCCCTTTTCAATATTTTATTTTAAGACAGGGTCTCACTGAGTTACTTAGGGCCTCATAAAGTTGCTGAGGCTGACTTTGAACATGTGATCCTCCTGCCTCAGCCTCTTGGGGTGTGGGGATTACAGGCGTGTGCCACTGGGCCCAGCCTTGAAGGTCCCACCTCTTGATACTCACATGGTGGGTTAGATTTCCAGCATGTGCTCTTTGGAAGACACTTTCAAACCCTAGCCTGTGGGCTGTTAGGCACTGTGATAAAATACCAGAGGAAATCAATTTAAAAGGAGGAAAGATTTATTTTGACATGTAGTTTCAGTCCCTGGTTGCTTGGCCCCATCGCTTTGGGACTACAGAGAGGCAGAACATCCTGGTGGGGAGCATGGGTAGAACAAAGCTGCTCACATCATGGAAGCCAGGAAGCGGAGACAGAAGGGGGAGGGGGGGCCTCGACATCCCCCTCAAGGGGACATCCCCGGTGACCTCATCTCCTTCTCTGTCCTCACCTCCTGAAGGCTGCACTCCCTCCTACTCGTGCCATAGCTGGTGACCAAGCCTTTAGCACAAGGCCTTAAGGGACATTTAAGATCCAAACCACAACAGGCTGAAAACTTGAGAATCTCCCTTGATCCTTTCTCTCCTGGTTCCAGCATCCCAGCCACAGGCAGGTGCAGGTCCCCCTCCTCGGACCCCACGCGGGGCCTGGCCTGCCCGCGCACCATGGCTTGCTGGCATGGTTGCAGCAGCTGGGCTTTGAGGTCTCCCTGTTTCCACCCGCATCTCTCTTCTGCTCAGCACCCTCTCCCAGCCAGAGGGACGTGCTAACACGAACATCTGATCAAGTCACTCCATGGATTTGGGTAGAATAAATCCAAACTCTTTACCATGGCCTTCGAGGTCTTATCAAATCCACTAATAGAGAAAAAATGGAAATTTAAACAATGAAACAGCTTTTTGCTTTCAGGTTAGCAAAGATTTGTAAGAATGAGAATCAGAGCGAGTTGGGTGAGGAGGTGGTGGAACTTGCTCTGAGCCTGAGGACCTCCGGGCGCTCCAGCATGTGGAGGTCCAGGAGGGAAGTCTGACCAGGAGACTAAGACGCAGTCAGTGGAGCAGGGATAACGAGGCCTGCAGGGGTTAGGGAGGGCCAGAGAGGGAACTGCTTCAGGTGAGAAGGTGCCCACTTGGGTCAAAGGCTACTGAGAGGGCAAATCAGAGGAGGACTGAGGACTGAGAACTGAGTGCAGCTTTGGCCACAGTGGTGCCCGGGTGGTGGGAGGGAAGCTATATTGCAGCAAAGGCAGAGGAGAGAGAGAGCCCCATGAAGCGGGTGGAGAACCCGTGTGTGGGTGAGTGTGCATGTATGTGCACATCTGTGTGTGCCGGTGGTGAGCATGGCAGTTATGAGATCCTGGGGCGAGACCAGCCTGAGGAGAAGCCTAGAAGAAAAGGAGAGCTCGGGAGGGGGCCTGTTGGCAGGGAGGGTCCCCAAATCCCTTCTGAGGGGCCAGCAGATAGCAGCAAGAGGCAAAGAAGGAACTCCAGGAAGCTGTGATATTTGCTTACTGTCCCCAGGGGGATGGGCCCAGCTTAAAACTCATTAGAAAAAGCAAAGGAAGGAGCCAGAGATGCAGGGGCTGGCTCTAGGAGGCAGCTCCTTCCAGGGCCTTATTATTTCCCAGGTAAGAAGACGGCTTTGATCACTGCCTTATGGGAAGTGCAGTTCACATGGGGTGTCTAATTTTGTATCTGTTTGGGGATTCTCTGTAGGAAGAATGAGCTGGTAATGTAAGGGTCCCACAAGAAAAGATAAATAAGTGTGTGTGTGTGTGTGTGTGTGTGTCCACTTCCAGTTGGAAGGGAAAGTAAGGAGGCCCAGGGCCTTTGTTTTTGAACCTATTACTTTGGATAGGGTAGTTGGGTAGAGACAGTGGTTGAGCTATTATTTGGGGATCGAAGACAGTAAAATACTTTGTTTTGGTGTTTCAAATCCTGCATGTGGGGAGGCAGCACCTAAGAAAACTCCTTTCCCTACTGATTGTGTGCAACTTTTCTTTGCAAATCCTGCTTAGAACTGCCACCTCTAGGAAGCCTTGCTCCTGACTGTGATCTGTCCTGTCTTTGAGCCTAATGGCTTTGGCAGACTCTGTCATTGCTAAGGGTGGATGTTTATCCTCAGTCATTAAGAGGAACCTCACTCACCTCTTTGGGCCTCAGATCCTTTAGCTATCAAAGGGAATGAGGTCGACTCTAGCCCAGGAGTCTTGATCCTAAGGGTGCACAGGTAGTGTGGGGGTAGGGATGAGTGGGGGTGCCAGGAATGTCTGTTATCTACAGGATGTTAGGTAGACCTCTCCATGGTTACCAACTGTGACTTCACAACAGTCCCTAAGTCAGGAACTATCACCACTTTACAAATGGCAAAGTGGGTGCTCAGAGATAGCAAATGAGTTGCCCATGCTTGTCTGGTAAGAAATGGCCAAGTTGTATCTGACAGGGCAGAGGCAGGCTCTGTGGTGCATTCTCCCAGGGTTAGCAGGGGGCTTCTGGAAGATTCCTTTGCCTCTCTGATCTCTTGCTCTTCTCTGTCTCTGCTCTGTTTCTCTGGCCTTAGAAACTCCCAGGGTTCAGAGTCACACACTGTCTTTTCTGTAGGTCAAGCACTGAAACATTAAATTCCTTTGGGGCCAGGCAGTAATTAAGTGCAAGGGGAAGTGGCCAGAGTGAGTGCAAACACGTCTGTTTCCTGAGTGGTGGCAACTGCCACTCCTGCAGAGCTCTTGTCTCTTAAGAGGCAGCAGCTCCTCGGCTCTAGCTGGCTGCTACCTCCTGGAATTAAGGCTCAGTATTATCAGAAGCTCTGATCTTTTAAGAAGCTAAAAATCTCTTGAATTTTAAAAATGGGTCCAAATGGTTTGTTCTGAGCTATATTTTAAAACAACATGAAAATAAGTAAATAACATACATGAACAGCCTGAATGTTGCTCTGTTGAGTGACAGGCTTGCCACCCCTGAAGTCTGATCTCACCCTTGCCTTGCTCCAGCCAAGCTCAGGTGAAAGTGTCCCCTGCTCCAGGCACTCAGGACACAGGTGTTACTGCCCTTAGTGGGGATCATGGCTTGGTGAGCTTGTGATACAGCAGGATCCATGTTTCCCAGGAGAGTCCCCCCACCCCATCCCCTAGTACACTTCCGCATTTTCCAAGGGTGGAGTAGATGTTGGTAAGAATCAGTCCCAATTTCGTGCCTCTCTGAGTTGTTTTCTAGCTGGGCTTTGGACAACAATGTGAGATGGCAACTGTCAGGAACAGCATCTCCTTGAATGAATGTCCTTCATCCTCAAATTTTTCTCAGAGGGTCGTAGTGACGGGCCAGGTGGATGTTCAACGAACATTTAAATCTGAGCAAGAACTGGTAGAAATCAGAGACAATGAAACAGAGTCACAAGGACTTCAGATATTGGAGTCATTAAACATAGACTGAAACAACTGTGCTTAACTTATTCAAACAAACAAACGAAAAATAACTTGAAATTTTCAACAGAGAACTGGAAACTATCAAAATATAACATATTTTTAAAGGAATGCTAGCACTAAAAAGAGAATAACTAAAATTAAGAACTCAACAGATTGGTTTAATAACAGATTAGACATGGTTAAAGAGAAAATCACTGAATTGGGATCTAGGTCAGAGCAAACTATCCAGAGTACAGCACTGAGAGATAAAAAGATGAGAAACACATGATGGAGAATAAAAGGCAAGGAGGACAAAATGAGAAGCTGTAGTTTATATTTAATTGAATTCTTAGAGGGATGAAGAAAGAGCAGAGAAAGGACAGGGTAAAAGAAATATTTTAGTGTTCAAAAAAGGAAGGAAGACATCTGCCTATAGTTCAAGAAGGCTTCAAAAGTGAATTGATCTGACACAGGAAGGATCAGTCACTCACTGGGGCAAAGGGTTCAGAAACTCAGACTTTGCAAATTACTAGGCCTAGAGGGGATCTGAACCACAGAGCCCTGACTTGGGAAAATGGACATTGGAGAAGGGATGGAAGTAAAGTTTCTATTAATTTCCTTGATAAATTTACTAATTCATTCATTCACTTCTTTATCAAGTCAATGCCTATTTGTTGAGCACCTGCCAGAGTCCCCATAACTTAGAAAATGGAAAGTCTTACAATTAAAGAAGATGTTTGTCCTTGAACAAAGCAACAGGTATATGAGTTTAGCATTTTGGAGCCCAGAATTGATATGACTCTTGGAACTCTGTGGCGATGGCATCTATGGTGAGTTTAGGGACACAGGCAGTTTGATGGAAAATGACTCAAACTAGGACCTGTGAAATCATGAGCCCATCTCTGAAGATAGCCAATAGAAGGCAATTTCATTCCAAATAAACTCTTTTATACTCTTAAGTAGGATTTGTAAAGTTTTTAAGAACCTGACCAACTTAATGTCATTTGTATTTTATTCATTTTTCCTGCAATTTCAGTAAAATTTATTGTAATAAATTGAGTGTGCCTAAACTTCACTAAAAAGAAGACACAAAGGAATCACTGTGCGGACATGGGCTACAGATAAAAGTGGCACAGCAGCCCCGTGGAGGTCACACATGGCAGTGGCAGTGGGTATGAAGGATGGCATGCCAAGGTACAGCTCAAGGGGACAAAGCTGGGACTCTGACCAGCTCTCCCACCTGGAGGTTGGGAGGGCTTGGAACACTTGAGCTGCTTGGGCTTTGGATTTCCTTACAATTCTCAAATTCTGGGGCATTCTACCCTTTTAAAGTCCCTTACCAGGAAAGTGCCCGGACAACATACTCCATGCAAATTCAGGGGATTCATGGACCCTAATCCAAAATCCTTTGATCCATCCCTTCACTATACTTTTGGAAAGCTGACTTCTTGCTGGTGGTGATTTGTGCAAATTCACACAGCTGGTGCCGGAGCCAGGACTCTTCCCCTGGCACCTTGTCTTTGCCTTCTCCTCACTCACCCCACACTCTATAGCTCTGTAGGATACAGGGGCACTGCTGTATCTTGTGTGAGGTGACACTCTCACTGGGTGTCCTAGGGGGAAAGCAAACACATTAGGCCACCCAGGGTGCAGTCAGGTTCCCCAGGTGTGTAGGGAATATCACTGAGTGGAGGATCCACAAAGGAAAACCCCTTTGGAGGAAGGGATCCCTTCCTGAGGGCCTGAGAGGTCAGTGCTAGCTACTTTTTGACCGAAGACTCTGGATAGAATAGAGTGCAGACAAAATGCTTCCTAGAACACGTCCCCTCCTCTTGCATATCAAATAGCTCTCCATCATGGCCCTGGGGGTTGGGAGACTGCCCTGGTTCCCAGTGTGCCTTAGCCAGGCCTCATCCCTCCCCCTTGTCACTAAGCATGGGGGACAAGGGGACCCTGACCCCAGTTCAGTGGCACTGATTTCCCTCTGGGGTCTGGCCTCTCTCTTTCTGTGTTTCTTCTCCCTCCTGCCGTCTTCCCTCTCTGCCGCGGGGAGAGCACAGAGGAGGTGGGGGGTTCCAGCGCCACACACCCAACTCTCATTTTCTTTCAAGAAAAAATTATGATTATTAAAGATTTAATCTTCAGTCTAAAAATACTGCAGTGTGAATGCTTCTGTTCCCCCAATCCCCTTCCCTCTCTCCCCATCATCTCCCTCTCTTAATCAGCGCCACTGATCACTGCACTGGGGGGCAGGCATGGAAGGCACCGGGCTCTGTAGCAGCCGATAGGAGATGTGGAATGAGGGGAGGTGCAGTCAGAGCTGCCGCTGGGGAGCGGGAGCCCAGGTATGCGGTGTCCCTGGCTTGCTCTGGCCAATATGCCCTGTGGGTGGGGCGGAGGCAGCCTCAGCTTCCTCTACAGAATGGAGAGCAGTTTCTTGAAGGCTGAACTGAAGGTGCGCTTCTTCTGGGTGAATGTCTGATTTGCAGTTTATTGATTCCATTTGCCACAGTATTTTCCTTAAATATTTTTTGGAGTCTAATGCACACCGTATGCACCCATAATGGCTCTAGCTAGCCTTGTTTTTCTGCAGAACCAATAAAGCAATTTGGATGAGATGAAATTGAACTCAAGCATGAGGAGAGTATGGCTGGAGGTGTGAACTGGGAACAGGGCATGGGCTTGAGATGAGAGAGAGGGGGGCAGATGGGGGCGCATCTAGAGAGGTGGGAGATAATGGAGACGAGAAAGGAAGTTAGAGTAAGGAAACATGAAAGGGAGATAAGAAAGGGAGAGAAAAAGGGAAGGGACAGAAAGGTAAGGCTCAGAATGCTGTTTTATGTGACCTTAGGGCTCTGGATGAATTAAGTCTATGGGTGATCCTTGAATTACTTTGGAGTTTCCAATTCTAATCTCTTTTCTCTCTTACCCAACATTTCTGAGAAAAGCAAATGTGTAGATAACATTATCTGCCTCCCCAGAGCCCATGCACCCATCTCTAATTGGATAGCATCCAGCTTATGTGGGTAGGACTACTCCTGGGTTGGTCTTTAACTAGCATAAACCAATCACAGTATTCATCCCTCTGACCCCAGTGATTTGTTAAGGAAAAGGCATGTAACCCAGGACCAAGCCAACCAATGCATAGGATTCTTCTGGCCACGGTGATTGGTTCCAGAGCTACCTTGTGATGTAAGTTGGACCAATTAGAAAACCGGTTCAATCAGAGGGGGAATTTTGTTAAAAGTTGGGGTAAGAAAATCTCTTTGGTTATGCAAAAAGAAGCATGGGGTATTAGACCTGCAAGAATGAAGAAATTCAGTCTGAGAATAAGGCTGATACATTAGGAGAGGAGAGTGGAGAAAATCACACATAAGCGTTGCTCAGTCATCAGGGACATCACAAATCTCTGGATCAAACTCACCCTGAAGCTAACACCCCTCTGGATGATCTAATTACATGTACCAATACATTTATTTTTTGGTTTTAAGTAATTTTCAGTTGGCTTTCTGTTACATGTAGTTGATAGTGAACTAATTAATATAGTATTTGAAAATTAGATCCCTCTGTTCTTCCAATTCTAGGCCTCATGGAAGCTCTCTCAGAATGTGTCCTAGGCCTGTGCTAGGAAGGGTTCCAGGGGAGTACAGGGATCACAGAAGCTTAGCTCAGTCCCTGGGGGCAGGGATATGGCTGGTAGGAGAGGAAAGGATGGAGGGGAAAAAGACCAGAGAATCCACATCCTGGATGGTCAAGCTCCTTCTTTGCAGCTGGGCAAACACCACCTCTGCTTGGCCCCAAGTCAGCCTTCGAAGCAGCTTTCATCTCCAAGTTCAAATTCCCTGGCCTGGCATCATCTCCTGCAGCCGCCAACCTGGCCCCTGCCCCTCTCTGAGCACCGTCCCTGCACTGCGCACCTGCTGTAGGCTTCCTGTCCCTAGGATAGGTGTCTCACATCTGTCTTTTGGATCTCTCCCACTTTCAAGTCCTGCCTCAGTGCCACCTAAAAAGCCTCCCCTGATTTTAATAACCCTGGAACACCCTCCTCCGGCTGGGGCAACCTCAGAATCTGTATGAAGTGGGGTGGGGAGTGGCCAGGGAGAACCTATCTTGAAAAATCAACATGTCTATTGTTTTTGCGCATAAAATTGCTGAGAGTGAAGTTAACAAACTGTTCTTGACTAGTGGAATTATATAGTAGATGGTGAGAGAAAGCAATTCTAGGGTCAGGGGTTAAAAAAAATGTTGAGAATTCTTGCTCTAATTGATGAGCCCTCTTCCCTGTTTGACCTCCTAGGGGCCCTTGCCCCTTTCCTGTGGTGCTCTCTGGGTCCTGTCTTCCACTGTAGTTATTTGTCTATTGATCTAGCTCTTGCACTGGGTCAAAGAACCACGGACTGCTAGAGCTGGGTGGGCCCAGGGAGAGCGGTGACTGCAGGGATCCCCCACCTGTTCTCCTACTGCCCCTGACCGATGGGGTTGACCTTTTGCATTATGCTCCTAAAATGATTTTAAAAATCTGGGTTTGAAAGCTGTCACCCTCACCTTTCTTTTGTGTTCAGGAAAGCGTAAATGAAAGGGTATGCCTCTGGAACAAAGAGGTCACTGCTTGGCTCTTTTTAAAGACCTCAGTGAAACTGTGGTCTTGACAGCCTAATTTGTAGAGACAAAATGCTTTCCTGCGTTTATGAAGCAATGCTGTGCATGACCAGAGCAAAGCTGGGAGGTCTGAGCTAGATCTGGGTTAGAGTGTGGGGAAGACACAGGGGAAGGAGCCTCCTGCCCCTCAGGCATGAAGAGCATCTTCAGTCTCCCTGGGAGTGAGGAGGGCGCTGTGAGCATCCTTGCTCCCCCATGTCATCACCAATGGGGTCAGACAGCAGAGGTGGGCGTGAGACAGCTGTGGGGAACCTGAGAATGTCAAGGCTTATGCCCTGCTTTCTAAACGTGAGGTGAGGGCAAGCTTCCTGGAGCAGGTGCAGGTCTGTGTGGCCCCTGGTCAAACATGGCACAGCTCTGATAGATGGAGGTGTCCAGCAGGGTGGGGGTGGGGTTGGATGCCCTCTATCTTGCACAATGGAGAGTCTGGAAGTTCTAGATGTCCCAGATATGGGGTGGCAGAAGTGCTGAAAGAATCAGTGTGTGGAAGAGGCCTGAGTCAGAATGAGGAGGCCATGTGAGTGGAGGTGGTGGCAGTGGCTGGGGCCTTCATGTAAGGGTGACACTGGGATCCCAGAAAAGGTCAGTTTGTACCCAGAGGACACTGGGTTGGAAACCCAGGGACAGGTGGCCTGGGGGACACATCACAGAGGCCAACCATAACCCAGAGGCAGCAGATGGGCTAGGGGCTGCTCTGCCACCCCAAGGTAATCCAAGGAAGGAGAATGGGGTAAATGACACCAACAGGGACTTTGATCTTGTTTTCAGATGAGTTACTATTTACTGGCAAATTCCCCTCCCCGCCCCTTTCACAAACCCCCATGCCGCTGGGCTCTCTGTAGAAATGGAGAACCTGGATCAGAAAGTGATTGGTTATGGAAAAGAGTTACTTGGTCTTACCCATTTGAGTTGTTGGGTGTAAATTCCACTCTATTCTGTGGCAATTATAATTTTGATGAGGCATGACTGAGAGCCTGTAGGGATGTGTATCAGGCAATCTGACCTAACTTGGGAGATCAGGAGGGGCCTCCCAGAGGAGGTGATATTTAAGTGGGATCCTGGAAGGTGCTTAGAAGTTAAAGTCAATGGGACATAAAGGAGTCAGTGTTCCGGGGAGCGGGTGACCTTTGCTTCTTCATCCTGTATGAAGATCACTCTAGAGTCTCCCGGAGTGGGCTGCCCCATCTCCCAGCCAGGGCCAGGAGCAATGGGATATTTCCCAGAGGCCTGGGCAGCTCACTTTGTGTGCCCTTTGCTGGAAAGAGGTGGAGGTGGAGGGAGCTTGGATCTGAGCCCTGGCCAGGCCTCCTGACAGCTCATTTTCCCTGGGAGTTTGTCCCTCGATCTTCCGGTCATCACAGCCCCCAGCACCTTACGGAGGCTCCCAGACTTTTGCCATCTGAGCAGGAATAGAGCAGGGGACTCACAGCCCCCATGACCCCTGCCAGTCCATATGCCCTGCAGTTCAGCCAGGAGCGGGTGCGTGGGGTTGGCCGCTGAGCTTAATGGCCAGGAAAGGAGAGGATCGGGCATCTTCCATCTGCCGGCTGAAAGCCTGTGCGGAGGAAGCCCATTAGCGGCCACGATTCCTGTGCCAGCCTCAATTAGTCCAAGCAGGAGCAAAGGGCAGCGTGGGCAATAGATCTGCAGCCAGGCAGGATGGAGCGAGCTTCCCTTCCTCTGCTATGGGGTCTCTGCAAAGGCTGGATGCCCAGGAGAGCCTTGGGTGTGGATAGATAGCATTTGGGGGTGAGGGGAGGCAAAGAGAAAGGCAGGTATTCTCACGCTTCTCACTCTGGCTTTGAAAAAAAAAATGTTCCAGATTGGAATCAAAACCACAGCAGCTCAAGTTTGTGCTCATGGAAAGTATCTGGACCCAGGCTGAGTGTGAGCAAATGGACTCCAGTGCACAAGGGCAGAGGAGGGCTTGCCGGGAAGCCCATTCTCAGACTGGCAGGCAGGGTGGGAAGAAGAGAGAGCTACAGCCCACACTGGCCTGAGCCTGGAGGGGCAGCACGCAGGCAGTGGGCGTGAGGGGCTTTTAGAGGCAGCAAGATGTTGGGTGTGTGGGTGCCAAGGTCATGGCCCAGGTCTCCTGGGAACCTGGGAAAGTGGAGACTCCTAAATAGATCTCTCAGAGCCCCTGGTGGCAATGGTAGGAGTGGTGGGCTAGGTCCTGGCTTCTAAGGAGTCATTTCCGCCGAGATCAACCCCTTCTTTAGGATGTCTGCCCCTCGTGGCAGGTCCAGGGAGAGGACTGCCAGATAAAACGCAGGACATCTGGTTAAATCTGAATTTCAGATAAGCAACAAAAATTGTTTAGTATAGGTCTATCCCATGCAACAATTGGGACATACTTATTCATTACGTAATCTGAAATTCAAATTTAACTCTGTATTTCTATTTGCAACATCTGGCTGCCCTCTTTCTAGCACAGGGTCTGCAGACTGTCCAGGGGGAAAGAGGCTGTATAGTAGGCTGACCCCTGGTTCTCTGTCTTGGGCCTGTCCTGAGAGTGTGAGAACCACTTTGGGAAAGTCACCTGAGATGTGGTTGATTCTGATCAATATCTTCCTCATAGCAGCCACGATAGGGAAAACTGCTTCCTGTTCTGAACTTTGGTGAACAAGAGGGCAGGACCCAGCTCAAAGGAGCACCCCTTCCTCAGCTTGGCAAAGCCTGGAGCATCTTTTGGATTCCTGTGGCTTGTGCTCTGGTGCCCCCCCCCCCTCCACTGGCCCAGGAGATGACAGGCGTCATTCCCAATCAGACTCCCCTGTGCCCTGATGAGGGCGTGCCCAGGCGCCTGTCCTGGGCACTTCTAAGCACTGGTGTTCAGCTTCCTGACACAGGGGCTGCTGCCCTCCAACCTCTTAATCAACTCTTCCAGAGGCCTGGGAAGCCTCGTGGAGTGGGTCGTGGGATAGGGTGGCAGGGTGGGGAGCATAATGTTCCAGCGCTCAGCCCTGGACACTCTCACCATGGGGAAACCAAGCAATTCTCTGGGCCCCAGCTGGGGAGTGGTGCTTATTTTTATTTCCTTACTTGCAGCATGGAGCTCTAGGCCTGCCACCTGGCTGGGGCTTGGGACAGTCAGTTCAGTGGTGAAAATTCATGAAAATGGGCTGAAGAGCAGGGAGAAGGTGTTTGAACAGGGTGAGTCCTCATTAGGCTGATGGGGGAGGTCCTCAGGAGCAGGTCGGAGCATGGGGCAATGACAAACCTGCAGAGTTTGTTATGCATCACTGTGGAGTCCCGCAGGTCCAACCCCAGACACATTTAAATATATTTCTCTCCCCACTTCTCACAGTTCATGCTCTAGGGGTCAGCCCATCTGTTTCTTTTCTTTCTTTCTTTCTTTTGTTCTAAATAAGTAGTTGTGCATGACAGTAGAATGCATCTGACACATCATACATATGCAGAGTATAACTTCTCGTTCTTCTGGTTGTCCATGATGTAGTGTTACACGGGTCATGTAATCATGTAGGCACATGGGTCAGAGTGTCCGACTGATGCTGCCATCTGGTTTTAAATGAACAAAGAGGCAGGGCTGCAGCCTCTTCCCCTAAGAGAAGATTCCCGGGGCAGACACTCTCAGCCGACAGGCTCGCTTCTGATGCCACCCTCCTCTCCGTGATGTTTTTGGCTACTGCCTATCTTCCTTGTCCCCAACCTGAATAAGCCTCCACTGCCTGAGGCCAATTCATAATCCTCAATTTCCTCAAAACCTGCTGAAAATGGATGTCTTGTTGGAACTGCTCCAGATCGGCTGTGCTTGGCCTGAAGGCTGCAGGCACCTCCCTCAGCTCTGTGTCCCTTCGTGGATCCTGGGTTTCTGGGTGTCTTCCTTTTCTGTAGTCTAGATCCTCCCCTTCCTTTTCCTCTTGTGCTCAAAGCCTTTCTCAGAGGGTGCCTGAACCTCAGAGGCAACTTGCTGTCTTTTTTTTTTTTTAAAGAGAGAGAGAGAGAGAGAAAGAATTTGTATATATATATATATATATATATATTTAGTTTTCGGCGGACACAACATCTTTGTTTGTATGTGGTGCTGAGGATCCAACCCAGGCCCCACACATGCCAGGCGAGCACGCTACCACTTGAGCCACATCCCCAGCCCCAACTTGCTGTCTTTTGATTTGAGAATCAACCTTTCCTACTGGATGTCCTTAGTCACTCTTTTTAGCCCCAAATTATCAAATGGCCCTTGGCATCTCCCAGGGACCCTCTTTTGCCCCCCCCCCCACAATTATACATTCTTTGACAGTTGACTACTGAACTCGAGGATTATACAGCTTTACCATGCTCAGGTATTCAGGGCACCTCAAAGGAAGATGGACCTGGGGGAAGCTGAGGATTGAGGCTCATGTCTGCCTGCCGGCCTTGTTCTGTTGATCTGGAGGGTGTCGGCAGCCTACCTAAAATCCCAGGGATGGTTAGGGACAGAATCAAGTTCGAGACCTGCATCCTTTGAATCAAAATGTATGAAATTTTAAAATTCCTTTTAAATTCCAGCAGAGCCAGTGTGAGAGGGTGGGAGGGGGCACTGAGTTGACCCTTAACTACAGCTCCAGGCCTGGGAAACCCACCTCTCTCTTCATTCCTCACGCCAGCTCTGAGCCAACCACAATAGGATGCAAGTTCTCTTCTGCCCACTGGGCTCTGAGGGCATAATAGAGGGCCAGGCACAAAGCCAGGACCTGGTTAGAGCTGAATTAAGACCAGGCAGCTGCCTGGGATGTCAGTCTAAGTCGGATGCATAAATATCACCGGAAGTGTGCCAGCTTAGAACTGTGTAGACCTGTGCTCCTTTCAGGGTGGAGGTGTGTGGCTGGGAGGAACACTGAGAATCTGCTTGGGATCTAGGGTGAGGCCTCGAAGGGCAACCACTGTCAGGTCACCATCTGTCAACCACTTTTTGGGGTGGTGACCCAATCAGCTGGGGGGCTCTGGCTCTGCCAGGTAGGCATGGAGTGCATGTTTGGGGCCAGAGCTGAACTGCTTAGGAAGAGGCCATGACATGTCACCTAGTCCCATCTCAGCTCTTCCCCCACATACCCCTGCCCTCACCTTCAAGATCATGTGGAATCATTGAATATTGGTTTGAATGAGGGTCAAATTATCACCCTGTTTGGGGCTCTCAGGTATTTCCAGAAATCTCTGAGGATCAAGTGAGGGTTCACAGGCACTCCCCCAATCCAGGCCCACCTTCTCCACCCAGCTAGTGCCCTGCCCAGCCCTCCACCCCAGCCAAGCTTCCCCCATGCTCCCCACTTACCCATTGCCCAGCCCTCCACATTGCCTGCCACCCCTCCTCTGCCAGGTCCTTAGCAACCACTGTCTTGTGAAGTCCAACGGATGCCTTGGACTTAATCCTTTACAGTCTCTCCAGTTTTCAGTGCTGTGACAAGTACTTCCATCTTAAAACTTTCTTTGCCCTGGACTCGTTCAATAAAGCTATCTCTTGATTCTCTTCCTTTTTCTCCTGCTAGGCTCTCTCCTCTTAATTGCCTACTCTTTAGGGGGGCCATTCCCTCCTGGCACCAAGCATCCTCTTGATGCTCATCTGTTCCCTTGTTTATTTCTTTGCTCATTCAGCAGATATTTGTGGGGCACCTACTATGAGTGTATGCTGTTACAGGCCATGTTGTGTCATGGTGAAAAGATCCCATTTGTCCCTGTGTTTACATCCTGTGTGAGGTGTGTGTGTGTGTGTGGGGACTATGATATGCCGATTTATAGATAAGGAAAGCACCTACTACTTACCAGTAGTAAGCAGGGGAAAGCAGCATTGAAGTGCGGCAGGGTGTGTGGAGCAGCTCTGGGGGCTGCGTCCAAGGTGGTCAGGGGAACCTCTGCAAGGAGGTGGAACCTCAGGAAGCCAGGGGAAGGGAAACCCTGGGCTGTAAGCCTAAGGAGTTCAGGCAGGAGGACGGGAGATGGGAGAGGCTTCTGCAGAACCGCTGGACCAGGTGAGAAGCTGGCTTCCTGTTCTGGATGGAGGAAGCCCCACGTGTTTCACAGGGACCTGGACTGAGCACTCAGGCTGCTGTGGGGGAGAAAGGCTGTGGCAGGGAGGGATCAGCAAGCATAGGAACCGGGCAACCAGGGCTACTGCAGCTTCCCAGTTGTCCTAAGCAGAGTGGAAGCAGCTGAGAGAAGAGAGAGGACACTGGATGTGTCTCTGAGGGAGGGGTGGCAGGTCCACCCTATGACTTGGATATGTGCAAGGTAGGGAAGGATATGAAAGATTCAGAATGCCTCCGAGTCTGTCTCATGCATCAGGACAAATGGTTGGCTGTGCACTAAGCCGGCTATTTCTGGGACGTGCACGAATACTCTCAGCCTCTTTCTTTGCCCTAAAAGCTGGGATGAACCTCAGACCTGCATCTTCATCCTTGCCGTGCTCCTGACTTCCAGATCCATGTATCCATCCACCTCCTGGATGTCTTCAAGTGTGTGTGTGTGTGTGTGTGTGTGTGTGTGTGTATATATATATATATATATATATATTTTGGTACTGGGGATTGAACTCAGGGGCGCTTAACCACTGAGCCACGATCCCAGCCCTTTGTTTTTCAAATTTTGAGACAGGGTCTCGCTAAGTTGCTTAGGACCTCATTAAGTTTCTGAGACTGGCTTTGAACTTGTGGTCTTCCTGCCTTAGCCTCCTGAGCTGCTTGGGATTATAGGAGTAAACCACTGCACCTGACTCCAGGTATTTTTCACAGGAGCCTCGAGTGGGCATTCAATTAATTCAAGGGAAAGCCAGCCTAGGGCTTGTTCTCACCTGTTCCTTCCCTGGCCCAGCTTTCTACACCCCGAGTCCTGGCAGTTCAAGCTCCTAAATGCTTCCTGGTTTTTGAGCCCTATCTCTGGATCTGCCACCAGTTTCACCAAGTCACCTTGCAGACTTAGTGATTTTTTTTTCTTATTTATTTATTTACATTTCTTACTTGCATAGGATTTATTTATTTTGGAATGAATCTTTCAACAAGAACCTTCCCAGTCTTTAGGAACTGGGAAAACTAGCTGGTTTACCACATTTCTTACATTCACAGGGCTTCTCTCCATGAGTATTTTCATATATGAGAAGGAAAACAAAACATCACATATTCACAGGGTTTGTTAGAATTCGTGATTTAAAAAACTTTTTTTTCAGATCACAAATCTGATTATGTTGTTTTCTTTCCAAAAACTCTTTGGTGACTCTCTTTACCTTCTGGACAGTCCACATTCCTTGATCTCTGCATCCCTGCCGCCCACCAGTGCCCCCAAGCACTTGTGGTTCCTAAGCAAGGTGCTCCCCGCCCTCCAACTGGTGCACCTTGCTGTAGCCCTTTCCTGGAGTTTTTGTCTCCTACACTCAGCCCTCACCTTCCCATGTCAGCCACTCTTCAAGAAAGAGCTTCATGAGCACTTCCTCTTAGCAGCCTCTTAGCTCTTTGCCTGTCCTGGGGTGAACCCACACCAAGGACACGCTGGACATGCCCAAATCATCACACTCATGGGGCACCTCATCACGGTTCCTGGCTTCACGACACACCTGGTGTTCAAGGTCAAAATTCTTCTTTTCTAGGCTTCCCAGTCTCTCTCAGCTCCCCCACCCTTCAACTAGCCATCAAGCAGGTTCATTCTAACTCCTAAAGATGTCCCAGGTAGGTCCTATTTCTATTTTCCCCACACATAGAAATGTTCTTTGAGTGTTTTCCTGACTGCCATGACATGATGATTTGTGAAGTTTCAAGCTGTCTGCTCCTCCCTCCCCCTTTTTCTCCTGCCTCCCTTTTTAGACCGAAGACTGATGGATCAGGAGTGCAGGGTGTCTGTCTGGGAACCATGTGTCTTGGGTGCCTAGCAACATCTGACGCCTGTGAGAACTCTATGTTGCTTGGATGAACTGCATGTGCCCTGCCCGGTCCCCTAGAAGTGCCAGGTTCTATCTTGTCCTCCCTCCTCCCTGCCCCTCACCTGCTTACCCTGCCTTCCACCTCCAAATCCCAGTGAAAATGGCACCTGCTTCAGGAGTCCTCCTGAGCTCTGGATGGGGTCAGCTCCCAGGGTCACACGCTCCACAGCGCTGGGTGATTCTTTCTTACGGTGCTCACCAGGGTTGGCTGTGAGCATGTACTTTTCTGATTATCCGCTCAGGTCTGCCTTCCCCTCTAGGCTGTGACCTGCACTCGAGTCTAGGCACTGTGTCTGATTTTGGTTCCTCTTGAACTCTCAGTGCCTGAAACCCAGTAGGAGCTAAATAAATATCCTGTGGATGAACTATTCAAGAGAATTTGTGAACTTTGAAGTTCTTCTAGTGGCTCTCCACTTTTCTGGGCCACTCCCCATCTGTCACATAGGTCCCCCAGAGGGATTGATTCTGAAATGTCATGGGGGTGAGTAAGGAAAGGACATGTGTAGTTTAGGGACGGCCATCTCCTCTCTGTCCCTGGGACAACTGTGTGGCAGTTTACTTTATACCTGTGTGTAGTTTTAGCATATCTATCTTAGAGTATAAGTTCCCGGATAGAAAAAACTGGGCTTATGAGAGTCTCTGTAAAGACTGTGTATACTTAAAGGAAGTGGAAAAATGATACAGGCCTAGCTAGGGTGTTGCACTAAAAGCTCTTTTCTCGTGGAAGTTGGGGAGAGTACAAGTGTTACCCTGGCAGAGGCCCAGGAAAGTATTTAAAGACTTCCCTCTTCAGAAGGATCCCTCCTGGAAGGCCAAAGGGAAGAGGTAAAACCTTCCCCCACTCCCTCCCCTTTCTGTGTCTCTGCTTTGGGGGAAAACTGCAGATATAAATGCGGCCATCTCATCCTTTCCTGAGTCCTGATGTTGGACAAGACTTTGGACGTTGTGACTCAGTTTCCCTTTAAGAGCTGGAATTCTTCTGGGGGCTTCGATGGCAGATTTCACAGAAGTCTCAAGCTGTCTGCCTTCTGGAATGAGCCTTGGACACTGAGGTTAAGTATCCTGGTTTGGATACTTTAGAGACCAGGAGCTCACTCCCTCTCCCAGCAGCCCAGCCCACTGTTGAGTAGAACCTCTTCTTGTCATTGTTGCCCCTGGCTCTGCTCACAGAATAAGGGGCCTGACAGGTCTCTGCAGGCGCCTGGCGGTGGGGCATGGAATGGTTCTCCAACATGGCCTTGCTGTGATCTGGCCCCTCGGCTGGGCTCTTGGAGTGGGGATCCATCTCCCTCTTTTGGAGAATGGAGGGGGTTAATCGGTGGGGCTGGCTGTTCCTGGGTGGATGTCTCTCCTCATTGCCCACCCCCCACAGCAAGACACTTCCTCCTGTGTGCCCCCGTCAGCCTCCACATCTGTCACCCAGCTATGATTTTCCTAAATATATGTCACCCAGAGGACGAAAACATTTGATTGCTGGGGAAAAAGACTTTTTTTTTTTTAAAGCCTTTCAAAAAGTGAGTCATGATTGGCCTAAAAATAGCCTGTGGAAATCAGAAGAAACAAACACACACACAAAAAATGATACTAAAAATCCAGAGTACCTAATTATAGGAGAAAGGAAATGGTTTGGCAGAATTGGGATTCCAGTGATGTTTTCATATTTTCTTTGAATCAAACATTGTGCAGGGAGAAAGAAATACACTTGGCATTGTTAATAAATTTTCCAACTCAGAGACTCAAAGTCCCCCTATCAGGCTATTTACAGCCTCTGTGGGCATTCCTGAGTTTGTGGTGTTTGGACTTACTCCCCTCTCTGCTTTTCCCTGGGGCAATCCCCGTTCACCACCATAAACCTCACAACAGGATAATCAATCAGGCCGTCTGTCACCATCGCTCAGTCCAGACACTGAGCAAGGAACTTGGGTGAGGAAAGTTCCATAGAGGGCACTGAAGAAAGATTATTGAGTATATGGTTCATGAGCCCATAGGGGGGAAAAAAAAAAACGGAGTGATCACTAGGAATCATCTTGGGTTCACCAAGCGTAAGTCCAGCCAAAACAAACTCCTTTCTCTGGCTGATTGATTTCTAGACTGGTGATGAATAGTGCACGATGGACATGGCGAATCTGGATTTCAGCAAGGTATTTTGTAAAGACTTTGATGTAATCCTCAGGGACAAGATGGAGAATTGTGGATTAGACAGTAATAGAGTTAGATGGATTAGCAGACCGAGTGCACCAGGAGCCAACAGTGGGCCAGAACTGGCAGGAAAGCGAGTACAGTCTTGGGCTCTATTGATGGAAGCACGGAGCCCAGAAGAGGGGAGATAATAGTATGTCCCTCTCTGCTTGGCAGTGTCCAAACCACATCTGGAGCATTGCATTTCATTCTAGAAGCCACGATGGAGCCAGGATTTTGACAAATGGGATGGCATTTGGAGGAGAGGGGATGAGGTGGCCCAAGGTCTTTATACCATGCCAGCACGAGGAGTAGTTGAGGGAGCTGGGGACCTTAAACCTGGAAGACAGAACGTCTAAGTGGATCCTGACAGCTGTTTTCAAATATTTAAAGGTCTGCTGTGGAAGACAGAGCGGAAATGTTGGCTGCAATGTCAGCAGCACAGCACTTGACAGCCAGGTGGTTTTTGGTTTGGTGTCTAGTATCCAATAGGAAGGGCAGGCTCCTAGCCCTTTGAGGGGCCTGCTGCCCCCACACCTGCATGTGCTTTCCATCCTGGAAGAAGACCTGAGTGTGGGACCTGGCCTGCTGTGCACACTCTTCCTTTGCTGCTTACCAAAAAAAAACAAAAACAAAAACAAAAATAAAAACCAGCCCTGTGCCGGGCCTGGAGGAGGATGGAGGGATGCAGGGGACCCTGCCCTCTGGGACTTCAACTAAGTCTGAGAGTTGGACACATGAACAACTATTATCCAGACAAGGATACCATTATTGTATAAGAGGAAAACCATTGGATTGCAAGAAAAGTGGTCTGTTTGCTGGTTCCTGCTTAGCTGCTGGTGAGCTGAGTGACCTTGGATGGATCATGACATCTCTCTGCCTTTCAGGTGCCTCATATGCCAAGAGGAATGTCTACAGTGTGGTCTTCAGCCTGCAGGACGTACCCATCACTGAGACACATTTCAAATGCAGCCTTCAGCTCCACCCACATCAGCATCCTGGGGTGGGTGGCCAAATGGTTCTGATTCAGGGGAGCTCACTGAAGAGTACTGATGGGGTGAAGAAACAACTTGGCTTTTAGGAGTTTGGAGGTTGCTGTTGAGAATGAGAAGGGTGGACCGGAAGGGAGACCGCCCTGATAGGAGGTGTCTTAGCTGGTTGGGGTTGGGTGGCTTATAAACAGCAAACACTTTTTCTCAGTTATGGAACCTGAGAAGTCCAAGACTTAGGTTCTGGCAAATTTGGTGTGTGAGGAGGGCTTTCTAGTTCCTAGATTATGGCTTCTTGCTGTGTCTCACCTGGCAGGATGAGGGATGCTTCTGGGGTCCCTTTTGTAAGCACACTAGTCCTGTTTAGGAGGGCTCTCCCCTCAATCCAATCACCTCTCACAGGCCCCATCTCCTGATACTGTCACCTTGGGGGGTGGGTTTCAGCATAGGAATTTTGGGAGGGGGTTGCAAACATTCAGTTCATTGCAGGAGGCTACCGCTCTGAGCTGGGGAAGACGGAATGGCAGCCAGGGCTAGGGCAGGGAACCCAAAGCCCAGGGAGGGGTCTTCCTGAGAGCCAGAGCTGGATGAGGAAGGAGAAATGTTCAGATGATTTACCATGCACTCGGCACATGGGCTCTCCTCCCTGAGGGTGGGGAGGATGAGGGCCACAGCTTATCACCTTGGACTGGAGATGCTGACTCTGGATCTGTCAAACTGGGGGAAATCTGGGTCTCCTTGAGGTGCTCATGAACACTGTGGAAGAAAGGGGGTCTTCTTCTCTCACCAGGAATGGAGACCTTTGTAGGGGAAGGATCCACAAAGCTGCTGAAGTCCTTCCCAAACCAGTTCCACTGGTGGGAGTCCCTCCTCCACCAGCACTTCTCGGCACCCTGGCCTCCCTCCCTGCCTGCCTCCCCTCTCTCTGTCTTCTTCCTCTCTCCTCCCTTCCTTCTTCTCTTTCTTCCTCCCCTTCCTCCTCCAGGCAGCAACATCAGGGAAATAATGAGGTTGCCCAACTGGCGGTGCACGCACCATCAGGGTGTAGAATGAAGACGGATGACTGTAGCTAAGAGACAATTTGAAAAGGGATAAATACAGGCAACAAGTTATTCACCACGGCAATTTGTAAAGAGCGTTAAAAACCTGCAGATGGGTTGTTTCACATCATCTCCTTTTCCATTTGCAGGCTGACAGGCCCGGGTAAACGACAGTGATGGATGGCTTCGAGCAGGGCCCCTTAATCTACCGCTCTGCCATTGATTAGTTTGGCTCACACCGCACCCCGGGGGGGTGGTGGACGTGACCTGTCTTCTAGAATGGAGAGCCTGAGCTGGGGCTTTGGACTTGGAAGAGACTCTGCAGAGAGAGGATGGGGTCGGGGTGGGGAGCAGAGGGGCCAGGAAGGGCTTGGCACCGGGGACCTGGAGGCTGATACAGAGCAGCAGGAGGTTTCTTCAACAGAGGAAGAAGTTGATGGGCAGAGATATAGGGAGAAAGTAACTAGCAGAGGTGGAGAACCCAGAGTCCAACCCCCCACTCCAGCCTCCATGGAAAGACTTGTGCCCTCTGTTAACCAGTCATGAGTCCCCAGGACTCTTTTGAAGTCTGCTTTTTGGCTTTATCCCAAATGCCCAACAAAGTGTCTTACTCTGAATGCATCTAAAGGGAACCGTCCACCAGGGGTCTGAGTGGGGCAATGGAGATCCCCGGAAGCAGGTGCCAGTCATCTGTCTTGGGTGGATCCCAGGCTGGGTTTAGGATGTCCAGTGGGACGAGTGAATGACAGAGAGACTCTGGAGATGATGCTGAGGCAGGAAGGGCATGGGCTGGCAGCCTGCTGCAGAAGGATCAAAAGATTAGGAAGCATCAAAGACTACAAATTTAGGGCAAGGTGAGAATGTACAATTCCCTGTAGTGCCTAAGAAATTAGGGAGAGAAGAGCAATTGGAGGAAGAGATATGTTGCCATATTGGAAAAAGCACTGGAGTGGGATTGGGTGAACTCTGGTCTTGCCTCTGCTCCTCATGGGGCTCATTGCAGGATGCTGGCCAATGGTGGGAACTCCCCGGGCTTCTGCATCCTGAGTCTGCAAAGAGAAATGTGGAAAGTTGTAGAAGCTCAGGCTTATCATGGGCTTTGCCTTTGAGGGAAGGTAAGTATTACCATCCCTATTTTAAGGTTGACAAATAAAGGCACAGGCAGGTGAAGTAACTTGGCCAAGGTCACACAGCTTATCACAGGGAAAGCCTGAACTAAGGCTCAGGTCGATGCACCTACTATATCACGATGCATCTACTACATCCAGCCCTTAGAGAGAAGGGAGGCTAATGAAGTGCAGACTAACAGATTTCCAACCAGCCCTTGCCTACATTTTAATCTTTAGAACAAAATATGTTCTTGTAAAAGCCCAGCAATCATTGCCTGCTGGTCCATGAGTCTGAAGTGCCCCAGAAATGCCCCAGTCTGGCCAGAAAGATGACAAGAATATAGATTAGGACTGGTTTCCTTAGAAACAGACCGAACACTGAATGAGATGACCACTGCGGATCTAGTGTCCTCACTATGTGCTCTTGCCATGAAGCCTCACCCTTCTTTCCACACTCAGGGAAGACCTCCTCCTCCCGGAAGTCCTCCCTGATCACCACAGCTTCAATGAGGACTCCCTCCTCTCCTGATCACACACAACCTTCTTATTGCCAGTCAGGCCCAGGGTTCTAGGATCTGCTTCATAAATGTGATTACTTGGTATGCATGTTGGAGAGAGTTGAAATCTAGGGCTTTTACAGCCCCAACAGGGCAACGACCCTGAGTGAGTCAGGATGAGTGAGTAGAGCCCGCTCTGGGCAACTAAGCCCCTGCCTGCCCTTGGACAGGTCGCTTTGCCCTTTCTGGATTTGTGGTTCTGGCTTGTCAATCAGGGGTGATGGTGGTAGAGAAAGATGACCCAGGTCAGTGGTTCTCAGCCTTGGCTGTCCAACAGAAGCACCTGTGGAGTTTCTAAAATGCGGAAATCTGGGACTGAATTCTACTGAATTAGGATCTCAGGGGAAATGGCCTTAGCTTCTGCACTGTTTTGTTAACTTCACATCCGATTTTGATGTTCAGCCTGGGTGAGGAAACAGTGGCCTCCATGGAGAATCATAGCAGCTATCATCAATTCAGTTATCTTGCATATTAGGCACGTGCCTTAGCATGCTTTTCTGACCATAACTTGGCTACTGTCTTAAGTCAGGTTCTGCAGGAAATGGTCTCCAAGACAGAGACTTGTGGGCAGGAGGCTTTCCAGGGAGCATGCTCAGAGAACAACAGCCGTGGGAGGAAGGCCAGATTGGGCAGAGAGGACTGTGAAGTCACAATGAAGATCTTAGCTGGTCCCTGAGGTGGTCCTTCAGAGTTATCTCAAATAGAGGCTGGGGGCCAGGCTTTGGCTACAGGCTGCTCTTGAGGAAAGGGCCCGCCCTGATGGCAGGGCACCTCCCCTTGGGGAGGCAGCTCCCTTTTGTCAAGAGCATTCCTGGGGAGGAATCCAGCTGGGAGCCAGCAGCTGGCTGTGCCCAGGCAGCTATAGGAGGGAAAGCCCAACTCCTGGCAGTGTCTGGGTGGCCCACTGCAGCAGCCATTAGGTCCTGATCCCAAGGATGGAAACAGGTATGAAGACGAACTTGGGACAGATGGGGATCTGAGCCCAGGCCAAATCCAAATCACACATTCTTTTTCAATTTTTCAAAACTAAAAGGGAATAGTCAGGCATGATGGCACACACTTGCAGTCCCAGGAGCTAGAGAGGCTGAGGCACGAGGATTGCAAATTCAGAGCCAGCCTCAGCAAAAGCAAGGTGCTAAGCAACTCAGTGAGACCCTGTCTCTAAATAAAATACAAAATAGGGTTGGGGATGTGGCTCAGTGGTTGAGGGGCCCCTGAATTCAATCCCTGGTAATGCTTCTCCCGCCCCATAACTACATGATTATATTTGAAACATCTGCATAAAATTTGAAATCTTCGTTTTGTACTCTTCTACTCCTCACCCAAACACACACACACACACACACACACACACGCATGTGCGCGCGCACACACACACACATTAAAGGAAAGTTAAAGGGCCAGCCTTAGAGTCATAGGAATGAAAGATACAAGATATTAGATGAGGCTGTGGCAACAATGTTTAGAAAAGCCTGGGTCTGTCAACTCAAATGTATTTGAGTATTAAATGTGTCTTAATAGAAAGAACTACTTTCACTTTAATTCCTACACCAGAAATATGATGTAGTTTGAGTCATCAAAATAACATATTTGACATTGGTGTGGTTGTTGGGCAACTTCAAGGGCATCTGAAGGTCCCTCTTGTAGGCACCAGTGCCTTTGCTCTCCCCTGCCTCAGGCACAGGGCCACCCTCACTGCGCTCCATGCACCCCCACTTGCTCTATGCACTCTTGGCTTGGGAGGCAGCCACACCAGGCTGGCAGGGTTGACAGCTAGTGCAGGGCTCTCACTTGGCCCCAAATGTGGGCTGGTCATCATCTTTGTTTCTCCCTGAGGACTGGCCTGAGCTGATACGGTCTCAAAATGGTGGCAGTGGCGCAGGCATTGTGCATTCTCATGTGATTTAAGGCAGAATGGAAAAGGAAGCCGCTGTGAGCAGAGGGAGGCATCAGCCTGCATGGTACAGAGACACCAGAGACACCAAAGTAGATGGTGGTTGGTGGAGGAAGAGCTGGGTGGGGGGAGTCTGAACACTCACCTTGGGGAGAGCCAGCTCCAGGAGAGCCACAGAGGGAGAATTAGGCTGAGGGTGGCATTGACAGACTGCTGTCAGAGTCCTGTGGGCCTGTCGATGTGTGCATTGTCGGGTCACCTGTTCATTCCCCGCTCCACTCTCTCATCGTCACTGTTCACTTACCCCTTCATTTATGTACTCAATTGTTTCACCAGACAAGGGGCCATGGGGGTGGGGAGTGGAGCTGCTTAATCCCCTGGGCTTCCATCAGCCAGTGCCTGCCTGGCAGACAGCACCAACACAATTGCAGAATGAGTGAATTTATTCAACTCCTTCCATTCATTCTTCATGAAGCACTTGAGCCTTCTAAGAGCACACTGGAGCTCCCACAGGCATCTAAAACATGAATATTGGCCCCTTGGAGGTTAAAATCTAGTTGGGGAGTCATGAATCCACACGAGAAGGAGTCTGGGCTAGGCCCTGGGCTGTGGATAATCAGAGATGGAGCCAGGGTCTGGCCACCCTGAGAACCAGACTGTCATCGGCCTGGGCAATACTTCATGCATCTGTGTGCAGCTTCCGGGGACATAGGAGGGTGGGATCCAGGTCCGAGAACAATGAGTGAAGGGGGAAGTCAGGAGTGAGTGAAGAGGAGACAGGTGAGGCCAGGAGGGGGTGATACAGTGAATCTTCTGGTTACCTGGAACAGATAGCAGGGCCTTGACCTCTGTAGACTGCCTAGTGGCCCAGCTTCCTGTAATTAGACATGGTCACCCCACGAGAATGCACACATCAAGCAGGGTCTGTCTTGATGGCCTCGAAATGACTAGGAAACTGATTTTGAGGAATATGCATTCTAGGAATGCAATGGTCCTTGCAGAGCCAGGGTGTCAGTGGCAGCCTGTCACCACATTTTGAGCTGTGACAACATCTGAGAATGACTCCTTGCTGACCAATCACAAGGCAACTTTGGAGCACACAAAAATGACTTCCTCCCAAAATGGAAAAGAAAGCTACTGGTCCTTCAGGTTCTACCTGCTCTGCTCTCAGCATGTGCAGTCCCTTCGGTGCATGGGACACAGGTTTACTGAGGGTGCAGTAGGGCCAGGCTCTGATGCTGCTGTGCCGTGGGGAGGGGACGTCTGGGTGTCTTCCGGCTCCCAGCTGGGGGACTTCAGTCAGCCTGTGACTTCTCACACAGAGGGGTCCACAGGGTCCCTGATCTGTAGAAACTGTGTCCAAGCTATCCCCAAGAGTTCTTTGGGATTCAAGTCCTCATCCCTCATTCCCATCTCTTCCACCGTCTCAGGAGACCCCGTCAGAGAAGATGGTGGGACAGTCAGAACTTTCTACTCCCCTTTATTCAGCAGCTCTCAAAAGGGGACAGGTTCCCACCTTGGCCTCCAAGGAAATTATTGCTTGTTTCAGGTAAATGAAAGAAACATGAGCTTCAATTCCAGACCCAGGAGCTGTGGGTGAGGGCTGGCTGTTCTGTACCCCTGTGCCCCATTCGGCTCTTTCCAGTGTACACAAAGGAGGTAGCTGGGGAAAGAAGACCCCTGAAGTTCCAGGGCACCCCACCAGGGAAGCAGCCATCAGGAGGTGAGGGCCTCTGTCCTTCCTCCCACACCAAAGCCAACCTTTTCCTCACTACCGTTTCTCTCCCCTCCAACCCCAGCCTTGGCTGAGATGCAACTTTCCAGCAAGGGCTAAGGTTGTCCAGTCCCTTGGGAGATGGAATCCTCATCTGTCTGTGCTTCTTCAACAGGGGGTAAGTCTTGTCATTGCACACCCATCTGCCCCAGAGCACCCCCAAATCTGAAGCCCAAGAAGGAGGTAGAGAATGTCATCACCACAGGACAGGCCACCCTCAGCCAAAGGGGAGAGGAACAGATTCTGGGACATGCCATTCTGAATAGTTTTGGCAGTTTTGAAGGTCATTTCCCCCTTTCCACCAAAGAATTTAATTAGGCTTCCATAGAGCAGTTAGATTTAGGAGCGGAACATTTTTAGCTCCCCTGCTAGGAGAGCTCATGAATATTAAAGGCCAGGGAAGGAGGCAAGAGGCAGAGTGGCCAGCCCACACCCTACCTTGACTCCCAGGGGACTGGGCCTGTGGGTACAGGAAGAAGGGCAGCTGGGGTGGGGATCCAGTGCAACCCCAGCAGCCCCATGTCACCAAGAGCTGGAATCATCACTTTTTCACGAGCCAGGACCTAGAGCACAGCATCCTGCTGTATGGGGTGGCTGGTGCAGGGACGGGCGTGCTGGCCGGAGGGCACAGCAGCAGCAGAGGGGCTGTGCTTGGGGAGGGCTCTGAAGCCCCACTCAGAACATCCTCTATTGTTTCTAGTGTCCCGAGAAAACAGCTGCTCACCACTGGCACTGCTAGATGCTAGGGGCAGGCTTCAGGGGTTTCTGCAGCCCCCCCTTCTTCAAATGGGACCTGACTGGGTTGCTTCGGAAAGAAAGGTTGGAAAGCTGACTCCAGAAGAGGACACAAAGATGGGTTCCAACCTGCCCTCCAGAGCCTGGAGAGCACACAGGCTTCCCAGAGCTCTCTGACAAAGCAAGTGGACAGGCCGGAACATGTCACTGACAGTAACTGTGGGCAGGTGGGGAATGGCACACAGGAAATGGCTAAAAGACTCGAGCTGGCACTGCAAGGGCTGGCTTGTCTGCTGCCAACTCTGCAATTGGCACCAACCACAAGCTTAGCTTCTGGCCTATTCTGGCAGTGTATCCTTGCCATTGTCTCTTGGGGGCCTCACAGTATCCCTGAGAGAGGGGCAGAGCAGGGACCCCCTTCTCCTTCCATTCACAGATTGTCACTGAGATGTGGTTGTCATCTCTGATATCCTGATTCCATCCCTTGCCTGCAGGATTCACAGTAGGGCTAGGTCTGGGGCCCAGCTCAGGGCATTTGTTCCTGAGCAGTCATGGTTCAGCTCAAGGTCAAGGTTAAGGCCCTGAGGATATGACTAGGGGGTACTATAGGAGGAACTGGAGGGTGTTCTGTTACCTCCACATCTTAGCTTAACCTGCTATAACAAAGTACAGTCAAACCTTGGTATTCTTGAGGCATCTAGGAAGTCCCAGTTGACATCCAAATCCCTGGATGTTCAAGACCCTTGTATTAAATGGTGCAGTATTTGCATAGAACCTATGCACATCATCTTGTATACTTTAAATTGTCTTTAAATTACTTGTAAGACCTAATACAATGTTAATGCTAAGTAAATAGTTGTTAGACTGTATTGTTCAGGGAATAATGACAAGAAAAAAAATGTTTGTGCATATGTAGTATGGATGTAATTTTTTCCCTCCGAAATGTTCAATCCACAGTTGGTTGAATCTGTGGATGTGGAACTTACAGATATGGAAGGCTGGCTATACCACAGATGGAGTATTTTAAACATAGTCATAGTGCTGGGGTTTGGAAGTCTGAGATCAAAGTGCTGGCTGGCTGTGTCCTGAGGATGGATGTCTCCTGGTTTGCAGGTGGGTACTTTTTGCTGAGTCTGCACATAGTGTTGAGAAAGCACACATTTTCTGTTCTTCGTTTTTTCTTTTTCTTCTGTACTGGGAATTGAACCCAGGGGCACTTAACTACTGAGCCACACCCCCAGCCCTTTTTTATATTTTTTATTTAGAGACAGGGTCTCACTGAGTAGTTTAGGACCTTGCAAAGTTGCCGAGGCTGGCCTTGAAATCGTGATCCTCCTGCCTCAGCCTCTGGAGCCACAGGGATTACAGGCAAACACCACCAAGCCCAATGCCTCTGGTCTTTTCTTTAAAAGGTACTAACCCTATTGTGGGCACCCCACCTCTATCACTTTATCTAAATACAATTACCTTGTGATTTAGGGCTTCCACATGTGAATTTCAGGGGGATACAATTCAATCCACAGCATCTTTCTAGATCCCTACCTGATGACTAGCGCATGCCTTGTGAGAGTGAGTAGCTCCTCCCAGAGCAGAAGGTGAGCTCTGCTCAAGGAGGAGACCAGCTAGATGTAGCCTGATTCCTGCACATACCAAACTTCCTTTAATCCTTGAATCCTGAGTACTTGCTAAGGGCTGGACAAAACACCAGGTGCCTTCAGATCACAGAAGCACAAGGAAGCCCTAAATATGTGGAATGGGAGCACTACTGTGAACCTGGAGAAGGGGGAGCACTTCCCAAAGAGGCCAGCGTCCAGGCACTTGGTTTCTGGTGCATGAAGCTCAGGCCCAGCATTGGCAGAGGAGGCAAGGCAAAGAGGGGCAACACAATTCTGGGCTCAGAGTTGGTGTCATCCTCCAGGCAGCTGCGTGTCCTTCCTGGTCTTGCTCAACTGTCTGCAGAGCTCCCCATCCCCCATCTCCGACCCTAGAGAACCCGACGGGGGGCCAATGCTGGAACATAGGAGAGTAGAGAGCTGTAAATGAGGCTGCTGATTTGCTGGGGTGTCAGTTATGATTTTGCTCTGTGATGGTGCCCTGAAGGCCCAGGCAGGAAGTATCTGTCCTTCTGCTGAGGCATGGGATTCAGCCACTCAACAGTGAGTTGCTGAGCTGGCTGGGAACTTCACTGCCTGTTCAGCTGATGAGGCCCGGGATGTGAGAGGGGGTTGCAGGTGGTGTCCAACTTTCGTGTTTTATTTGGGAAACTAAGGCCTCCCCTAAGGTCTTTGGATGTATTATTTATGAATGCCAAAGAATCTACTGTATTCTGTTCTTGATTTCATTGTAGACTTGCTTTATAACTTTTAGCAGGATTCCTACCCCTCTGAACCTGTTCTCTCTTCATGATAGAATGATTACAAGAATCAGCAACTCCTACTTCCAAGATCTTGAAAGTTTTCTGCATCATTTCCATTTTTTTTTTTTAATCTTAGTGAAGTCTTGTTCCCAAGGCGGCCCTGCCTTTTGGGTGCAGGAGTCTGAAGAACATTGAAGCTTCAGAGGGTCCCTCCTCTCCCTCTGAGTGATTTGTGACCCTGTGCAGGAGGCTTGCCCTTCAAAATTTCTTTCTGCTCCTGAGTCTGCAGAGCACAGGCAGCGGCTGCGTATGCTGCTGTGAGAATCTCTCCCAGTGGCGTCAGGAGATGCCAACAGTTCTGGTTTGCAAAGAGTAAACAGACCTCCAACAGCACAGGGTGGCCCTTTGCCTTCTGCCTGGGAGGCTGCCAGAGGCTCTGCCCACCCCTCCCCTGACTCAGCCCCTCTGCCCTTGCTGACTCCTGTTCCCCAGCTGGACTCCCTGGCCACTCATCCGTCTTTCCTACCCGGGAGCCAGCGGCACACGCTCCCAACCTTGTCAGCTTGAAATTAAAGACTTGGTCCACGGAGCCAGGTCTTCTCCAGAGACACTGCACTTTGATTATCCCCTCGGAAGGAGCGGAGCGGCAGAGTTTCTGCCATGGTGCTCTGGGTAGTGGTGTTTGGAGGCAGAGGAGGAGGAGAGAAGAGGGGGAGAGAGAGGGGCTGGAGAAGCTGTGCCTCTCAGAAGCAGAACACCTTGAGGAACCTCAGTGCAGGCATCGCCAGGAGCAAACTGACCTGGTGTTCAGATGGTACTTGTGCTGGCTCGGAAGAGATCTTGCTGGATAGTGTGAGACTGGTTAGAACGGGTGGGCTCTGGGTTCTAGAAGAAAGTACCAGAGGTAGCTCCGCATTCAAGGGCTCACTAAGGGGGCGCACCTCTCTTCTTTGCCCTGGTCTTTCCAGTTCTGATGAGTTTCTTTAGAGAGAAAATGCAGTTCAGTCGAAAGCCTCTTCCCCTTCCCAAGCAAGTTGCTCACAGCCCCAAGAGGTGGGCGTGATGCACAGTAGCATGGCTGGAGGAGCCTGGCACATGGGAGTGGTTGAGTGTCTGTGTGGGCTCCTGTCTGGGTGAGTAACCCAGGTGTCCACTGACATCTAGGACTCCGAGCCCTCGCTTCACATCCATGATGTTCAGTGATCACTTCCAAGATTTCTAAGAATTTCCAGGCAAGGGAGAGGTCCGGCTGGTCCCATTCTGCTGTTTGTTTTTTTTTGTTGTTGTTGTTTTGTGGTGCTG
This sequence comes from Marmota marmota marmota, assembly GCF_001458135.2. NCBI lineage: Eukaryota > Metazoa > Chordata > Mammalia > Rodentia > Sciuridae > Marmota > Marmota marmota. The sequence continues at coordinate 4,489,596 of NW_026000242.1, read as the reverse complement.
GGGATTGAACTCAGGGCCTTGTGCATGAAAGGTAAGCACTCTACCAACTGAGCTATGTCCCCAGCCCCCGTTCTGCTGTTTTAGACTTAGATGCGGGATTCAATTCCCTCCTTCAAATGCCATCTCAGACCTCTCCTAGTAAGGCAGTTACACCTGTGTCAGACTTAACTGAGGTGGGGGGAGACAGAAAAGAATGTTTTGGGGAAGGGTCGGTATCTGTAGAAAGGGAAAATCAGCACATCTGAAAACATAGCATGTCTAAAAACATTGGGATCAGATTGCTATAAACCTCTTTTTAAAACATTTTAACAGCTTATTGAGGTATAATTAACACAAAGAGCTACTTATTTAAAGCGATCCAATTGATAAGTTTTGACACGTAGATCTTTATCTACGTGGGATGCAGACACATACCTGTGAGACCATGGCCCATGCCAGGCCTATGAGTAGGTAAGCGTACCTACCCCGGAAGCCTCCTCCTCCCCAACCTGGGCAGCCACTGGCCACTGTGGATCTGTTGCATTTTCTAGATTTTTACATAAATGGCACCATGCTGCATGTACTCTTTTTGAGACAGAGAGGTTTTATATCTCGAAAAATGTGAGCAATTTCGTGTTGCATATTTGATAGATTCATTCTTAGAATGTCCTTTGTCCACTCCACCATGGCGCTCGGCAGTGTGCACACTGCTGGGCTCTTCCTTTCTCCTATCCCCTGATTTTGCTTCAATTTTCATGCAGAGCAGTTCAGCTATCTTTTTGTTTCCTTGACTTCCGCTAATCCATATCCTCAGAGACTTATCAAGGTAATTTCCTGAACAAAAGACAGTTCGCTCCCTAAGATCAGTTCCAGTGCCAGCTGTTAGGATACATTTTTCTATCCTCTTATGCACTGTGTGTGTGTGTGTGTGTGTGTGTATGCAAGCGTGTGTCTGAACGTGCACAGAGAGAGTGTAGGCGTGCATGGTGTGTGTGTGTACATCCGGGAATGTGATCATGGGTTGGGCAAAGGGGGTTAGTTTATTTTTTAAACATTTGCGGATGCCTATTTGTACCAGAACCAGGGTAATTGCTTTCATACATTGTCTCCTGTAGTCCTCCTAGAGAACATATGACATCAGAATAATAGTTCACTATAACAGATGGGGAAGTGAGTGTCAGACTAAATAAGTCGGCCACAGATACATGGCAATTAAATGGCAAAAGCAGAACTAAAGCCTGAGTCTTGGGTGCAAACTCAATGCTCATTTCTCTGCACTGGGAGTGAAGGGTAAGTTAACTTTGTCACCACCAGCTGATTGGGAGTAGCTGTCTGAAGGGTCACCTAGGGAAGCACATGAAGTTAAATTTGGGCTTAGCCGGAAGGAAGGGCAGGGTTGATTAGTGATGTCTGCCATGGGTGGGGTGTGGTGGTGTGTCTGCATGGCATCCTTGCTTTTTACCCACAATTCTTCAGTCTTTCCTATAATCCAAGGTGGAGTCATTCTTTAGAACCGATGGGTCAAGGCCTTGGTCTCTGAGGAAGCCCCTGAGTTCACTGGCCCTATTTGGTGGCCAATCTTTAACAGGCTACATCCCCGCCCACATTCCCATGCTGGGGGACTGTCCCTGGCTGCTGCTGTAAGAGTTCTCCCTGCCTCCTCTTGCCAGCTCTTGCTCTGTAGGAACTCAGGCCCCTGAGACCCCCACCTTGTTTCTCCGGCCACCCTGCTGCATTCCCTGGTCCCTCACCATCATCTCTCTGCACCACTGTGAGAGCTGCCTCAGTTCTTGCCTCCCCATGGCCTGTTCTCCTCAAGGCAGCAGGAAGGATCCTTCTGGAACATCCACGGATCATCCACTCACCATCCCAAGGCCCTGTGGCTTTCTTTTCCAACTCTAACTCCCCTCCATGGGGGTCTCCAGGGTGGGCCTCTCCTCTCTCAGCTCACAGTGTTCTCTCCTCTCACTCCGGCCACTCTGGCCTTCCCTCTGCACTGTGAACACACCCAACTTGGGTCTCCTCGGGCTTTGCTCCTGCTTCAATGCCACTTCTGTACAGCAGGTTGCCCGGACTCTCCTGTAACGATCCCTTACCCTCATTTCCTTCATTGGACTTAGCCCAGGGACACAGTGGGCCAGATTGTAAGCTTCATGGAAGCAGGAATCCTGTCTTTCTTTATCTGCCTTTGAGGGCAATTCCAGGGACACAGAGAGTACTCAATTATCGATAGAAGGAATAAATTCAAAATACTTCATTACAAGCATATATTTTATGACAACCCTGCTCAAATGATTTATGAGATCAGAGAGAAATAAACTAATACACAGAAAAGATATAAATATTTGGGTGACCTTGGGCTAGCCAGTTAGCCAGCTTGGACTTTGGTCTCCTTATTTGCAAAATAGGACACGGTGCCTATCCTGCACACACCCCAGGACCAAGGAAGTGGGCTGTTCCCACAGGCTTTATACCATCAGGGATTCCCCATGAGGCATATTCTCAGGAATGTATCTGGGTTGGAAGAAGATCTTGGTCACTTTCTGGTAGTCAATACTTTGTTCTTGGGACCAAGTGCTTGAGCTTTGGGTCCCTGAGCTACCTCTGTCTTTTTCCGCTCCAGGATATGACCTGGGACTGACATGGCATCTCCCAGCCCCAGCCAATGTCTCTCCTCTCCACTTCTCCAATTCTCAGCTGTGGCTGAAAGATCCTTCTCATCTCCTTTATGAGGACTTTCCAGGAATCTCAGTGCTTCTGATCAAAGGTGCCAGGTGTGGCATGTGGAGCTCTGCTGGGGGATGGGGGAGCACAGGGTTCTATGGAGAGGAGAAACCTCTTCCTGGGCTCTGAGGGATGGCATTTCTGAGGTTGCTGTCAATCAAGGCTGGCAGAGGTGGAGGGGCACAGGGAGCAGGACCACAGAGTCCTCATCCTACTGCCACTGACAGAAGCCCTGAGCAGTGGCTCTACCCCTGCCAGCCCTGACTTCTCTGCCTGGGAGCTGGAGCCAAAGCAGCCTGCAGCTAGTGGTCAGGGAGTGTCAGAGATGGGCTTCGACTGGTGAGCGGGCAACCTCCAGCTGGTCACTACCCTCCCAGGGGTCTTAACCCTGTCTGCTGGTATATGAGGGGTTGGAAATGGAGGTCTCGGGCTTGTGTCTGGCCTGAGGGATGAAAACTCCACTGGGAGCGACATTCTAGGGATTGTCCCTGGTTTGACGTAGGCGAGCCGCTCTCTCTGCAGCCCCTGCCAGGTGCTGACTTCTCGGCTTCTTCGATTCCTTGGTCCTCAGCACAGACAGGGCCCACTCTGCCTTGACAGCAACCTCATTATCACTGTCACCACCGCTACTCTTTGTTCCAAAGCCACTATTGGCTAGCTGTTTCCATGCCCAGCCTCACTCTCTGCGGTAGGTAGAATCATTCTCAAATAATGGAATTGAGGTGCAGAGACCAGGACCCTCCTCATTCCCTCCTGGCCCCTGCTATGAGGCTGAACTTTGCATAAATCATCACAGTGATAGCAGTCAACAGCAGTAACAGACGAAAGAGTAGGAGGCTGCCCTTCCCCAGACAGGCTTGAAATCAGGACTGCCAGCTCCCTCAGCCTCCCCCGGGACGGCTGGCCTGGGTCCTGTGTGTTTGCAAAGACTCAGGTGCATTGATGGAAAATGTTGTCAAAGAACAAACTCGCTGGCCACCGAGCCGTGTTCCTCCAGAAGGGCCTGGAAGGGCTAGCGAGACAAGCAAGATCCAGACACAGTCGCGGGGACAGGCCTGAGCAAGGATAAACAACATGTTGGTCGGTGCAGCCAGGAAAGCAAAGAAACCGAGACGAGTAAATAGGGAGACAGATGCTGAGCAGGCGCCAGGGGAACGTGCGCAGCAGCAGGGTGCCAGGGCACGGAAGCGCCTGTGTAAAAGGCGACGTTTGATAGGCTAGGACAGGTATGAGGGGCTGCAGAAAGAGTTTCCTCATGAGATGAAGGGAGGTGCAGCCTCTAAGGCTGGTTGGTACCATTGCCCCAGCCCCAACTCTCAGTTCCTTGTTCTGAAAGGCCAAGAACCAGAAGTAGGTCCTGCTCCCTTTGGAAGCGGAGGTGGGGTCTCCAGGCCCAAGAGCTCCCCCGTCCAACACGACAGGCACAAACTTTAATACCTAAAAGCAGAGGAAAAAGAAGGTAATAAACTCACCAGAAGGCAATACACCAATCAGATGGTTTCTTTCTAAGGCAGACTTAAATTAGACAAAGAACGAAGGCACAGTTTCCTAGACTAAAAATAAATCTCCCTCCGGCCTCCTCCGGAGAGTGAGAGGGAGTCAAAACCAGGACATGGGCCCTCTTTGCTTGGCAGAGTCCATGGAAACTCAACAGAGTGCAGGGCAGCGGCCCGAAGGGAGCCCACAACCTTCGATGATTATCATGGTGATGGCAGAGTGACCCCAAGACATCCCACAGGGCTCTGGCTAGAAACAGGGGAGACCAGGGTAGAGGGGACAGAGCCTTTTTAAGATGACTCCAGAGTTCTCAGAAGGAGGGACTACCCAGGACTCTCCCCAGGACCTCTCCAGGAAGGGTGGGCTGGGTGTCAGCAGAGACAGGCATCCATGAGTCATTGACGTGTCCCTCTTGAGGAGGGACATCCATCTGATAGCCCCACTGGTTCATTTGTATCTATTCGGTGTCCTCGAGCTGCTGGGATTTGTCTTTATTAGGGAGGGAAAGAGACATCTTCTCTGGAGGTCTGAGGGCGACTTCACCTCCCTCCTGTCTTAGTCCATGGCTGGAGCCCAGGCAGGTTGGCTGAGACGGCCCCTCCCTCCCCAAGAGGAGGGCATCTAAACAAAGGGGTTCCCAGGGACAGGGATTCTGACCCTAGCGCCTTTTCTTCGTGGAGACAAGGAAGCTCCAGCAGAACCCACAGGCCGTTCAGCCCTCAGCCAGGGCTCTGTGTGGAAGCCTCTGGCCCTGGGCAGACATGTCAGTCACCGACTGCTGTGTGACACATCACTGCAGAGCTTGGTGTCTCGAATCCATGCAATCACTTCTCTCTCACACAATGCCTGGTGCTCCGGAGCGGCCTGGCAGGGCACTTCTGGCTCGGGGTCCCTCCTGAACTGGCAGCCACCACAGGGCTGGGCTGCATCATGGGACAGCTCTGCTGAGGTCAGTGGCCCATCTAAACAGCCCATTTGCATGGCTGGTGGCGGGTTCCTGTCACATGGGCTCTCTGAAGGGTACTGGACTGTCCTCCTGATGTGGTAGCTGGGTCCCCCAGAGCCAGCAGTCTAAGAAACCACGGCAGAAGTTGCCATGCCTTTGTGAATAGCTTTGGCGGTCATATGCCATCACTTGCCCAGTGTCCCACCAGCCACGTAGTCTAGCCCTGGTTCAATGTGGGAGGGAACTCACACCAGGCTGTGGTTCCAAGAAGATGGGTGGGGCCATCTTGGAATCTGGGTACCACAGCACGGATGTCAAAATACTCAGAGTAGGAAAGGCATCAGGACTATGGCTGGGTTTGGGAACACAGTGGAATGAGGACAACAGAAAGAGCAGTGACCTTACAGTCACAAAGATCTGGGGTAAATCCCTATTGAGCCATGTGACTTTAGGCAAATGGAGTCACTCTTCTCAGTCAGCCTCTGCTCCCTTTTCTGCATCTGCTGCATTATCTGGCTGCCCAAATCTCAGGATGACTGAAGGTGTGTGACCCGTGATCAGCTCCAGAAAATGGTCAACCTTCTTTCCAGGGTCCAATCCTCCCAATGTCAGGATGACCGCCCCCCACCCTTCCCCTCAGCTTTCTGGTCACTTATCATTGTTTGAAAAATGGTGGAAGCTCAGTGGAGGGAAGACGTGACTCTGTCTTGAGTTAGTACAAGTCAGGGATGATCCGCCAGAAGTGATAACATCGGAGTTGGGCTTTGAAGGATGAATAGGAGTTTTACAGAAAAAAAAACAGAGAGATGGGGAAGGGATCAATAGGCCAGGAGAAGAGCAATCAGCCTAGGGGTGTGGTGGAAGGCCATAGGAAGCAGCCAGGCCTGGAGCGTAGAATTTGTGGTTGAGAGAAGAGGCAGATGGGAGCAAGGCTGAAGGACTCTGTGTCCTGCTGAACACCACCTCCCCTGGGCGTCCAGGGAGCTTCTCAGCAGGGACAGTAGCATAGTCTAAGTTCTGCTTTACAACACCCATAGGAGGAGGGCGCGGCGCCTCCCCCACCTCCTCCTGTCCTTATTTGCCTGTTCCCAGCCACCACCCCAGGTCTCCCCATCAGAGAAGGGCTGATGGAGCCGCAGGACCAAGTTAATACAAGCCCCAGCCTCGGTGCCGCAGCAGCCCGGGAGGGAGGCAGCCGTAACAAGAGAGGAAATTACAGATAAGAGTGGAGAAATGGCCACAGCAAGATGAAGGGAAGGCAGGAGCCGGCAGAAAACAAACCAAGGTGTCAAGACAGAATCAATAACCATCACCGCGGAGAGAAGAAGATGGGATTCATTACAGAGAGTAAAACAGACATTACCCACCTGCCCACGCGGCTCGCCGCACAAGTGGAAGAACTTTCCACTCAAGTCGGCAAGTGCTGACGGCGGAAATGCCTGACAACTCAGGGGCAGGCGGGCAGGTTGTGGCTGGGGGGTAGGGGGGGGGCAGAGGAAAGGGACATGGAGAGTCCAGCAGGGACGGGAAACAGAGGGGCCGGGTCAGGCACATGGAGCCACAGAGACCTGCAGACGCAAGCTGGAGTCCTGACTTATTTTGTGCAGAGATTCTCAGGCCAGGGATGAAGAGGACAGGCCTCTTATTCCACCAGAAGCTGGGACAGTTCTAAAACAACAAGGGGAAGATAACGGGTCAGAGAGAAACCCTGGCCAAGTTGGAAGAGAAACTGAGTCTTCTCAAAGACGACTGAGCTGGGCACGGTGGGCACGCCTGTAGTCCCAGCGGCTCAGGAGGCTGAGGCAGGAGGATCACGAGTCAAAGCCAGCCTCAGCAACAGAGAGGAGCTAAGCAACTCAGTGAGACCCTGTCTCTAAATAAAATACAAAATAAGGCTGGGGATGTGGCTCAGTGTTCAAGTGCCCCTGAGTTCAATCCCCGGTACCAAAAAAAAAAAAAAAAAAAAAAAAAA
>NW_026000242.1:4411435-4482461 GCF_001458135.2 Marmota marmota marmota | reverse complement strand
CCCCGGTAAAAAAAAAAAAAAAAAAAAGAAAGAAAGGAAAAAAAAGACTGAAAGCTGAGCAGGCTGGTGCATGGCCCTGTGTCCTGTGGAAGGAGAATAAAGAACCTGACTCCCAGTGAGGGATGCAGAGCGTGAGCTCATGCCAACACTTGCAAAGGATAGGAGGCCATGGGCTGAGGTCCTTCATCTCACCTGTCCTGGGGCAGGACAGAGCTTGAATTGTGCAGGTGGAGGCTCCTCCAGGTCTCGGGTGCTGGGTTCCAGGACAGCACCCTCTGCAACTGGACCAAGCCATGGGGCAAGGTCAGGAAGGGGGACTGAGGGCTTCGCTCTTGGGGCGGCCGTGTCCTAATAGGTGGGCGGGTGATGGAGAGGGCAGTGAGCAGCCTTGTGGGGAGCTGGTCCTGGTGTTGGCAGCAGGGATCTATCATGGGAAAGTTCTGAGACAAGCAGGTCTGGAAGGTCCTGGCCAGTCTAAGTGTGAGCCAGATGGATACATGAGACCCTCACACCGGGAGAGGACAAGGTCTCAGCCGCTGCTCCCTAGACTGAGAGGCCAGTGAGTGAGGATATCATCTGTTTCCAGTGAGTGACGATATCATCTGTTTCCGTGTACAATGTTGCGCTTACTACATGGCAATCATGTTGCTGAGTGCTTTGTCTTGTTTGAACCATGCAACAACTAATATTAGGCCCTATTTAAGGAGAAGGAAACAGGTTCTGAGAGGTGATGGAAACTCCCAAAGGTCACACCGCCTGGTGGTGGTAGAATCTAAGACATTGAACCCAAGATATTTGACTCCAGAGCTTGGACCCTTAGCCTCACCATCATCTTCACCTAAGTGTGATCCCTAAGCTTTTGGATTTCTCATTCTCAAAGATGTCTGCAGAAGACTCTTCCGAGTAGGCTCAAGTCCTACCACAGACTCTCCACTCTTCAGCATGTGCCTTCTCTGCACGGCCAGGGAGTGGGCCCCCTCCCCCCGACCCTGTGGCCCAGTCTCCCTCTCCTCGTGGTTCTCCATTTCCTGGAAGGTGGCTGCAGAGCTCCGTGTGCCAGTGACAGGAAGGACCCACCAGAAGCAACCAGTGAGTCCTGAACGCCCTTGGGTCTCTGCCTGGTCACCTGCCTCCTACCTGGGTCCCTTCCCCGCGAGCCACGTGGGTTGCTTCCCCCAGCCTTGGCTTGTCTCTCTCTCCCTGTTATGGTCCCTCTTTCTTCGTCTCTGTCTCCCCGGCAGCCACCCTTCCCTCCCGGTCATTGTCTGCTATGTTCTCTCTCCACCCTCCTGTTTTCCTTCTGTGGTTTCTACATGTCCAGATCTGCCGCTGGCTCCTCCTGTCTGTGGTTCTCACACAACTTGCAGAGAAGTCAGGGCCGTGTGGGGCGACCTGCTCGGCGGCTCCCCAGGCCCACACGTCCGACCCTGCAGGCTCTGCCCCGTGTTTGTGCGTGGCCCCTTCCCTTCCTGATCTAGCTCAGAGCTGGTGAACGAGGCAGGGGGAGCCCAGGCAGAGCAGAGCCCTGGATCAACAGAGGAGCTTTCCGGGGACTAGGGGGCTTTTATCTCAGCCCATTAGCATGGAGAGAGCATCTTCATTTTCAGGAGTGATGGTCTGGGGACTAGCAGAGAGTAGTTTATTTGAAAGCAAATTGATATCAATGAAAACTTGGTGAAAACAACGAATTGGTCAAATGTAACTATTTCTGCTCCATTAACAGTTGGGGTTGTTAACAGCTGTGCTCATTTATGTCCCCACAATGAGGTTACTCCAGCCCAGATCCCACCCTACTGCCCTGACAGGAACAACTCCAGATGACCCCCTTCCTGTCCTGGGTCCCAGGGGTCCTGGGGCCTCAGGAGTATTGGAGGGCAGAACCAGATTGATTGGCACCTCAGGGCCTGTGTACCTGCCTTCTCTGTCCAAACCACTCTTCAGTGGAGATGTCTGCCCATCCTGTCCCCTTAGCTCCGCAAGTGCTGTGTTGGAGTGTCCCCTCTCAACAAGGATGTCTCCAAAATGGCTTTCCACCAGCCGTCCCCTTCCTTCCCAGCTCCATGCCTTGAGCTCCTTCTCCTTGTTAATTAATGTGTCATAATTTCCTCCCCCAATTGCCATGAGAACAGGTTCTGTGCCCCCGCAGAACCTCAAACAGAGCCAGGTACGTTGCGGGCACTTGAAACGCATTTGTTGAACGAATGGGTGCTCTTTATACCTGGACCGCAGATTTCAGTGAACCGTGGGGATGGCTTTGCAAGCTTCTGTGGTTTTAAACCTTTTAATCCGTTTTTCAGAATTTGTTATTTCCTTTTGTGCTTTTTATTTCTAATTCATGCTCCACCTCTTATTTCTGTCTGTTCTGTTTATTGTAACTATAAGGGTAATAAAAATCGGAAATAACCTGAACGTCCAATAACAAGGATTAGGAGTTGGAAATATGCATAGTACTACAAAACAGCATATCTGACAGATTCCATCTTTATAAATGAAATGGGTAGATATGCAGATATTTATCTCTGCATATTTGGCAAAATTTCTTTTTTTTTTTCCAGAAATATGAGTGTGACCATTCGTGGCTGCCAGGTGAACAAACAGCTCTGGAATCAGAGAGTTCAGGGAGCAACAAGGTTAAACCGGTTTCTCAACCGAGGATCTCACCAGAGCTTTAAATTAATTTACAACGAATACTACAATACATATTACAATGATATTAGAAAGTTTCAAGAAGATGGTGGAATATATAACACTTTAAAAAAACTTGACCAGGCTTTTGTTGCTGTTGGAGCTCTGGTTTTATCACTCAAGGGACTGAAGTTCTGGGATTTGCTTTGGGAAATCAATTAAAATGTACATACAGAGAGAAAGAGAAGAATCTAGAAGTGTAGATATCAAGATGTTTTCAGTGAAGACAGCATTTTTAAACAAATGGTGCTGGGACAACTGGTTATCCATATGTAGAAAAAGTAAACCTGGACTCTTAGCCCTCACCTTGCACAAAAATCAACTCAAAATGGATCAAAGACTTCAAAATTAGACCAGTGACTATGCAACTCCTAGATGAAAATGTAGGGTCAACACTCCAGCTTTAAGGCACAGGAAATGCCTTTCTCAATAGGAGCTCTAAAGCTCAGGAACCAATACCAAGAGTTAATAATGGGATGGCTTAAATTAAAAAGCTTCTGCACAGCCAAGGAAAGAATTAACAATGTGAAGAGAGACCCCATGGAATGGGAGAAAATTTTTGCTAGCTACTTTTCTGACAGAAGATTAATATCTATAATATATAAAGAGAACAAAAAACTTCACACCAAAAAAATTAAATAACCCAGTTAATAAATGACCAATGAACTAAACAGACACTTCTAAAAGAAGAAATACAAATGGCCAACAAATACATGAAGAAAATGTTCAATGTCACTAGCAATTAGGGAAATTCAAGTCAAAACTACACTGAGATTTCATCTCACACCAGTCAGAATGGCAGCCATCAAGAATATAAATAATAATAAATGCTGGAGAGGATGTGGCGAAAAAGGAACACTTTTACACTGTTGGTGGGATTGTAAATTAGTACAACCACTGTGGAGATCACCATGGAGGCTCCTCAAAAGACTAGGCATGGAGCCACCATATATGACCCAGCTATCCCACTTCTTGGTATTTACCCTGGAGAATTAAAGACATCTTAACTACAGTGATACATGCATATTCATGTTTATAGCAGCATGATTCACAATAGTTAAACATGAAACCGACCTATGTGTCCACCAACAGATGAATGGATAAAGAAAATGTGCTATAGGTACACAATGGCATTTTATTCAGCTATAAAGAACAATGAAATCATGGCATTTGCATGAAAATGGATGGAACTAGAGACCATTATGTTAAGTGAAGTAAGTCAAACTCAGGTCAAGGGTTGTATGTTTTCTCTCTGGTGGAGGCTAGAGAGGAAAAGGAAAAAGAAAAATAAAGGTGTGTATGAGTCTCCTAAAACTTAAAGGGAGATCGGTAGAGGACAGGGACCAAAGGGTGGGAGGTCCGAGGGAGGGGGAAGTGGTGGGGAGTGATATTGGCCAAATTATGCTGTTATATAGTGCACATGTATGAATATGTAACAACAAATGCCATCAATATGTACAACTGTAATGCACCAATAAAATGTGGGAAAAAAAGATGTCTTCAGCAGTTGTATCTGAATGGCTAGGATTGTAATTGTTCTTTTTGTTTGTATTTTCTGTAATATGCATTTTTTATAGTAAGATAAAAAAGTATAAATGACTACAAACAAAAAGACAAATAAGAAGAAAAGAATAGAGAAAAAGACCTGGAATTTGTGATTTGAGGTCCCTCTCCCTTTTCAAACATTTCTAATTTGTTTACAACCTGTTCTGCTCAGCTCTTTTTTTTTTTTTTGGCCACCTTTTTATAATTCTTATTTTGAAAATTAGTTGAAAGCTAATTAGATGGATATTTCCAATCAACAGCTCATGTTTTTTATGACCAGTTCATCATCTTGACCAAACAGTCCTCTCTGGACCAAATTAAACAGGAAAATGGGGGGAGGGGCTGTGAAGGGCTGTAAGAGAGAAAAAGAACAGGCGAGGTAGAGAGGGGAGAGGGGACAGGCTGGAGGGACAGGACCAGAGAGAGGGGACGGAGTGGGTGGAAGGAAGCAGATAGAACTCAGGGGCTGACGGACTAAACCAAAGAGGGACAAGTGGGGACAGGTACTCATGGGGCGTTTCCTGGCCTCTTGTCATGTGCTGATCCCCTGAGTGAATGGCACAGTCCCTTGCCCTTGCAGAGGTGACAGCCCACATGGGACATGGGAAATAGACAGTTTCCAAAGATGGACAGCAGCGGCTTCTGCTTTCTCCAACCTGGCGCCCTGTGGGACTGCTGGAGAGCTGCCTCTGTGTCCCTCAGCCTGAGCACCTTGCAGGAAGCCCAGGGTGCTCAGGCCGAGGGGCACAGAGGCAGCTTTCCCGCAGTCCCACATGCACCAGGGTGGAGACAGCGGAAGCCGCTGCTGTCCCTAGCCCCTCCCCCACCCCAGCGCCCCTTCTGGAGCGGGTCCCTTAGCTTCTGGCCAGTTACTTTCCATAGGAGGGGCTTTAATGCCATTACATGGTTAAGCTGGATGGGGACAGTGATGACCGTGCCCCTTGTCTTGTCTCAAAGCTTTGTATGCCTCCCAGGTAACACTCTCTGTTTGTACAGAGATCGGTTGTTATAAATGGACAAAAATAGAATTAAAAAAAAAAAAGAAAAGAAACCACTCTTATTTACATGCTTTATACAAGACCCAAGGATTGCCCACGCTGGAGAATACACATTATCACTCTGATGTGGCAACAGTGAAGATGATGTCCCTGTCCCCAAGCCTGTGTCAGGAGTCTGTGGAGGTCATGTCCTGCTCCAAGCCAGGAATAGGGGGAAGGCGGCCTCTGGAGGCCCCTTCCAGCCTGCAGGTCATTTAATCTACACAAATTGGCAGTGGCCAGCGCCCAGCCTCGCTGCACCCCACCGGCCCCTGCCTCCCCCCTCATCACAGTTTCTGGGCCATGCTCCTGGTGGGAGGATGAGCCGCCAGCGGCTAATCCCCGATTAATATTTCATGCTTCTGATGGAGAGCCCTCGCTGGGGGCACGTGTGGAGGGAGGGCGGAGGGGTGCTGCTGCTTCAGGGGCCACTGCTTAGTAACTAAGGAAGGAGGGGTGATGATGACGATGACGATGATGATGATCTGCATTGTCTTCCCACAGACCACCCCAGGCCACTCAGAGGTCATCACCCACCCCTTGCTCCAGATTAGCAGCCCCCAGGCCAGGCAGCAGGAGCAGGGTCCTATAGAACCTCCGCTCAGCTACCCAGCAGCACCTGCCCATGGCACAAGCCCCCGGAGTAGCCTGCCCCAACCTTTTCAAGTTCAGAGTCCAGTAAGAAAGATACACACTAAATTAATGCACAAATAAATGCAAATGTGACCAGGGGGTGAAACAGGATCCAGGAGAGCCAGGTGAGAAGGGGACCTGAACAGATGTGGCCCCAGGGAGCACTGAGGGCAAGAGGACCTGAAAGAGGAGCCAGTGTGTATGTGCATGGACCACCTGTGCCTTCGAGGGTCCCCTGCTTACAGAGGTCAGTGGAGTGGTCAGAAGTCCCGACTCTGGAACCAGGCTCCTCTGAATCCTGCCTGTGTCTTCCTGGGATGTGACCTTGGCCATGCTCCTTCACCCTAGCTCTGTGCCTCAGCTTCCTTGCCTATAAAATGCTGGTAATCATGCCTACCTTGGCAGGGTTATCAAGACTCAGGTCATACGGGTACTTGGCACATAATAGCTTTTCACTACATGCTAACTAGAAGCACTGCTATTGATATTATTTTATCTGTCAGGAAGAAAATTTTTGTGATGCTCAGATGACAACTTGCCCTATGAAAAACTGCGCTTGAGACGCCCACTCCCTCGCCCCGCCAGGTCCTACCAACCTTTTCTGCTTTGGGCAGAAACATTCACTGCATGTGCCTCCAGGGGCACCAGGGAGGGCAATGAAAAGTGTCCTTGATGCTCCAAGATGTGACATTGGATCAGGGCACAGGTCCCACCTCTCCATCCTGCCCGGAGGAGCCCCAGCCAGCAGCCTGTGACAGATGGCAGTGCTTTGAGTGACTACTTCAATTTTAACTCTTTTCGATAATCCAGTGCCAGAAAGCCACATACTTTAAAACTGTCCCTGGATCATAGATCAGCCCAAAGAGAGCCAGTCCACTTCAGTTAATAACCTCTGGAAACACCATCCATCACGGGGAGCCCCTCCTTAGGGCTCTCCATGCCGACTCCTGGCAGAGATGAATGGATGGCCCACTGCTCTTGCCAGTGCCTCTCGGGCTGTCTGCACCTCGCCTCCTTGCACCTGAACTTGGACTCTTCTGAGCTGGCTACCCTCAGGGTGGAGACAGGAGTTGGGTGGCTAGGCAAGAACAACCCAGTGATTGTCAGTTAGTGAAGGCTGGTGTCTCTCCTGCTGTCCTGAGGGGGTGCCCTTCTTTCCTGAGCTTTTGTGGGCTAGGCCAGTGAGGTGGCTCACCCCAGTGACAGGGAGGTGTCCCAGACACTCTCAGTCTCTCCTGCAGGAGCCCCCTAGGTCTTCCTTCTCCGTGAAGCCCTCCTGAATAACTCAAATCAAATGCCCTAAGTCTGCTCCCTGGGGAGCCGATGCACAGGGAGAACACACATGCTGTGGGCTGCCGATGGCCAGGCTCGGGCCTTCGGTCCTGCAGAGGCTGTGCCCTCCTTGTAAGCCCTCTGGCAGAGATGATGTCCTTTCCCACGGAGACACTCGAGGCCTGGGGGTTCTTCCTCCCTCGTTCCCAGCCCTGCTGCCTGCCATTGAAGAAATCTGCCCACAGGCTCGGGCTCCTGACACTCTCTGGCTCCTGCTCCTTCGCCCTTCCCACACACCTGCTAGGAACTTAGGCGCCACCCTCATTACGTCACTCCTGTGCACAAAGCTCACTACCAATGACTCCCCACTACCAAGGGAGTAAGGCCCAAGGTTGGCCCTGGTGATGAGGCCCAACAAACCCTGCATCCTCATTATGTACCCCTGGCCTGGACCTCGGGTGAGACTGAATGGCCCTAACCCACCCAGTACACCTGTGCATTTCAGTCTTCACTCTGGACACACAGGAACCTCTTCTTGTCCTGTCTATTCAAATCTATCCATTCTGTAAGTCCCTGTTGAAGTCTTCCTCTTCCATGAAGCCCTCTTGGACCACTCCTAGACAATCCCTATTTCTGGAACTCTGATGTGTCACTGACCTATCCCTGGGTACTTGGCATGGTGACCTTGTATTGCCTGGTTCATGCTCCACTTGGAAACCTTCTACTTGCCTCGTGTTTCCTTGACTCCTGCACAGGTGTCCTTTCCTTTACCTCTCCTACCCCAGACCTACTTCACATGTCTAGATAGCTCCTATGTTTTGAAGCTGCTTCCCTTGAGACTCGTTGGCTCTTGGGAGCCAGATAAAGCCCAGGAGGCAGGAACCAGGCGGTTCTCTTCACCCTTCCTTCTCTGCTCCTAGCAGAGTGGACAGAAGATACTGGCTGAGTTGGATTGCTTTGAACTTCACTTTTGCCTCCTCGTGTCAACGTTGCTTTCTGACTTGTGTTATAAATGATATTCTCCCTCTCATTCTGCAACCGGCTCAACATCTTGTTTCCCCAGCAACATCTACCAAGGCACTTGCTGGAAATGCCAAACACTGGGATGAACCCTGGATGAAGCCTCCTGAAGCCAGCCCTGGAGACTCTCTGGCCTACTGTAACCTGCAGGTGGCACGTGAGATGGGATGTGCCACCTGGGTTTAAACAACACCTTAGAAGGGAGATATATGTAGATCTAACTATCTATCCACCTATCTGTCTATATGTAAATCTCTCTCTAATAGACAGATACATAGATAGATATAGATATCACATTTTCTGTATCTATAACATCCACTGATGTTCATTTAGGTTGTTTCCACATCTTGGCTACTATGAATAATGTTGTAATGGAACATTATTCTCCCTTAAAAAAGAAGAGAATCCTGTCACATGCTACAACATGGATGAAACTTGAGGACCCGATGCTAAGTGAAATAAAGCTGTCACATAAGGACAAATGCTGCAAGATCCTGTTTATATGAGGTATCTAATGTTGTCAAGCTCAAAGAGCTGGTCCTGTGGGTGCACACATTTAATCCCAGCAACTTGGGGGGCTGAGGCAGGAGGATTGCAAGTTCAAAGACAGCCTCAGCAACTTAGTGAGACCCTGTCTCAAAATAAAAAATAAAAAAGGGCTGGGGATATGGCATCGTTGTAAGTACCCCTGGATTCAATCTCTGGTACCAAAGTAGGGGAAAAAAACACCCACAAAAAAACCCCCAAACCAAAAACCAACCCAAAACAATAATACCAGATTATAGAAGCAGAAAATGGAATGGTGGTTGCTGGGGCAGGGGAAGGAGGGTATGGGCAGTTGCTCTTCTTTGGATACAATGTCCCTCATGCAAGATGAAAGTTGTAGAGGGTTGTTGTGTGATATTGGGCTTATCATAAACGATAATGCATTGTACACTTAAAAAATCTGTTGAGAGGGGAGATTTCATATTATGTGTGCTTGCATTTTGTTATAATAAAAGACAGAAAAGTATCTAAAAGAATGAAAATACTTATTTTTAAAAACCCAGTCCCTCAACCCTAGCCCATTGTACCCTACTTGCCCATGGCCCCCTCTTTCCCAGTTTGTTCGGCCCAGGGCCACCAGCAGCCCGGCAGCCCGGCAGCTCTGTGTTCCCCATAAAGCCTGAGCCTGAGGATGGGAGACTGGGGCTTCCTGACTCTGCTCCTTATGGGCTGTGTGATACGTACAAACCCCTAAACTCCCCTCCCTGAGCATCCTCATCTTTGTAGGTGCAGTGGGTGGAGGTACCTGTCAGCTCCCTCCGAGTTCCCGGCAGCATCTACTGAGCTCATGTTGGAGGAAACACTTCATAAACAATGAAGCGCTACACTGGTTGCTATTATTATTCCAGTGAAGTTTCTAGCCAGATGGAGGCGGGGGTCAGAAGCAGTAGACCCTCTTTCTGTTCACTCTTTTGAATTAGGAACAGTCAAGATTGTTATAGAAAGTGACCTCGGAGCCTGAGCTGCCTGGGGGGCTGTGCTTCCATTAGGATTGGATTCAGCTACAAATAACCAAAATAACAGTGGGTTCTCTGGATGGAAGTTTGTATTTCTCTCACGTGAACATCTGGAGGCTGCAGGAAATGGGAGGGAGGGAAACTTTGGCTCTGTACTCCTGCGGGATCCATGATTCTGCCAAGTCGATGTTCTGCCATCTTTAAGGTGCAGCTGGGTCCTCACTGTTCAAGATAGCTGCCACCATAGCCATGGCACGGGTGGCTTCCGACAGAAAGGGCAAAGAGTGCGCAGGTCACCTGTATTTTAAAGTTTGGGAAAGCGACCATCAAACCTTCTGCTTTCACACGACTGGCTAGAACTTAGCTGCATAGGAGGCAGGATAGGCAATCTTTACTCTGGTGGTCACATGCCCAGGACCTTTCCATTGTTTTGGAAAAAGAGGAAAAGGAGTGCTAGAAGGAGAACTAGCATCTACCATGGGATGGAGGGAGTCAGGGGAGGAGGAAAGGCTGGCCCAAATCCCCACGTCTTCCTGCTGGATTTGAAGGCCCTTTGTTACGGTGTGGTTTCTTTTGAGCCAAGACCTGAAGAGAAGGTGTCAGTCTAGACACTTGGCGTTTACAAACTTCCAGTCGTCCTTTCCATTCCCACAGGCCAAGCAGCCACCTGGATGCTCTAAATTTCAGGATTGAGAGTTGAGAAATGAGCAATTCCATCCTCTTCCTGCCTCAGAGGCAAAAATGGCTAAACCGTTTCCTGAGAAAGTATGGAAATAGGTATAGGTGATGGATGTCGCTTGCCCTCCTGTCTCTGTCAGTCTGTCCATCTGCATTTCATGGCATAGACTATGAGCTCATGAGGGTTTCTCAGCACGAAGTCGTGGAGCCACTGCCTGAGAAATGATAGCACCGAGTACTTCCCATATGTTATTATCTCCATTTTACAGATGAGGAAACGGAGGCGCTGAAACATTAAATTACTTGCCTGAAGTCACACGGCTGGTTGGTGCCTCTGCCAGGTGTGGACTTAGCGTCTTGCCTTTGTAGCTCTGGTTCTGCACTCTTGCTCTGGGCGCCTGCCTAGTGTCTCTTGTCAAGTCCGACTCTCCGTGGCTCCCCCTCTGCTTTGCTCAAAGGCTCCAAATCGGCCCTTTTCCTGGACCAGAAGCTCCTTTCCCAAGCCCTGTTCTCCAACATCCTTCTCCCTTCTCCCTTCCTCCAGAGAGGCTCCCTTTACCATACCAACCTCCTCCGTCCCCCCCAACACTGCACCTATCCCTCTGCCCAGCAGCTTCTGGCTGCGTCCAAGTTCACACACGTCTGTGGCAGGTGTCCTGGGTGCAGGATTTCTGCAAGTCCTGTGCTGTCTTCCAGCCTTGGTGGGAGCCACCAGCCGTGGAACAGTGTGTCCCCTTTCCCTCTCTGCTCCCTGTGTGCTCCTGTCTGCTCCACGCACCTTCCCTCCCACTCTCACCCTCTGACCACGCGCCTTCACCTCTTCACGTCACCCACGTGCTCCCACCCAGAGCTTGTAAAGATGCTGAAGTCATCCCATGGGGCAGAACGTCACTTGTGACCACGAAGATTCCTTTTTGATGATTGTCTTGTCCTCTTCCTTCCCTTTCTCAGGCTGGGGTTCTGGAAGAGGAGTCCATACTTGCTGCTTTTCTGGTCTTCTCTCTCATACTCCTGACCAGCAGGAGGCTGGCTTCTGTCCTTGTGTGCCTTTGACTCTCATCTGACCAAGGCCATAAATGACCTTCATGTTGCCTTTCTCAGTGCTGATCTCTCTGTTACTCTCCCTTCTGAAAACTCCATCCTTCCCTTGTAACCATGACACCCCTGTCTCCTGGTTCTCTATAAACTTCTCTCCCACCAATTTTTTTCAGTTTTATTTCTATTCTCTCCTTTTTCTTTACATGTTCATGTTCCCTAAGGTTCTGATCTTTCTTTCCTCTTTTCACTCTATACTGTCTTCCTAGGTATTTCATCTACACACCCATTATTTTAAATGCTAAATGTTCTAGAGGCCCAGGACTCCATTTCCAGCATGTTCCAAGACCCAGACCTGCGTATCCAGCTACCTTATAGCCACCTCTCTATTCGTGTCCACTGTCAAAATCTCAGTGTTTCTAAAGCCAACCCTCCACCTTCTGTCCAAACCTGCTCAGCCTGATTCTAGGTTTCTAGGTCAGAGTCACTGACAGCCACTTGGCCATGAGTCAGGACCTGGAGCACCATCTTTGCACCTTCTCCTTCTCTCCCACTCAGCCAGCCTCCACATCTTGCCATCTCTCCATCTGAACTTTTTCTTTAGGGCATGCCCTCTTCTCCTTCACCCAACATTTGCCTTCCTGGGGGACTATCTGAATCTACGAGGTTGCCCCCAAAGCTGTCTCTCTCCATTTCTTTTTCCATCTAAAGTGACCTCTTATAAACACAAACTTAACCATGTGTTCACTCAACAAATGTTTCTTGAGAGCTTAGTCATTCCAAGCATAGCACTTATGCGCTGTTAGGGAGATACAAATGAAAGCTTATGAGACTCTTCCTGAATTTGCCTTCTATTCAGGGGGGACAGACAATAAACAATCATGCACATAATTATAGGTCAGATGATGGTACCTTCTATGAAGAAGAACACAGAAATAGAGGGGAGAAGTGACCTCAGGTCCACTATAATTTACAGGGGCTCAGAGAAGATGGCTCTGAAAGGTGACCTTGAGTGTAGACAGAGGAAATGAGTGATGAGTCCTGGGCTGGAGGGAGAACATCCCAGGGGGAAGGAACCATGTGCTTCCTGAGTAGTAACAAAGGGGCCGGTGTGGCTGGAGAAGAGAATTGGTGGACTGAGGGCCAGGAAGCGATGCAGATGACACAGGGTCTTATGGGCTATTGCAAGAACTTTGGCTTTAGCTGTGTGTGAGTTGGAAGCCATCAGAGGGAGGGGGCAGAGGAAGGACAGAACCCAACATTTACCATGGAAGAGTCACTCAGATGGCTGCAGAAGAAAAGAATGCAAGAACAATTAGAAGTCAAGAACAGTGATTCAGGTCCCGATGGCAGCGTGGTCCTGGGCCACAGAATGGAGAGGGAGATGGCCAGGTTTGGGAGATATATTTTCAAGGAGAGGCGATGAGAAATTTATGGCAAATTGGATGTGGAGGGGCAGAGAGAGGCTGATTCCAAGAATCCCCAGGTGATCATCTAGAAATGCAGAGCTGCCACCTACACCACTCTTATGTGCAGAAGAGGAAGGAGCTGCGGCCTTTGGGCCAGGAGGAGCCTTTAAGAATTGTCATGGCAGGTTAGGTTTGGGGGGCCTTAAACCTAGATGAAGATACATAAGGACACCAGCTGTGGAATGGGGGGTGACTCAGAACTGAAGATGTCGCCTCCTGCTGAAAGTCCTCCAGTGCACCCCTGTATCCAGATCAGAATCTGTTTGGAGAAGCAGAGAGCAAGGTGGGGTAGGAGAAGAGTCCTCTTCTTCTAGACTGGAGAAGTTGGAAATGCCTGGGGATCAAGCAAAGCTTTGAGCCAGGTACAGAAGTGAAGACGGGAATTCAAATAGGTCATCAGCCTCAAAGGGGCCCAAAGCACACATGATAGTCATTGCCTTGTGTCTAATAGTTCTCAGCTGTGTTTTTACTTCCCCGCTTCTCCAAATAGGTTGAGTCTCTCTGTTATAAGCACCAGCTCTGTAGTTCACCTTCAAAGTGCTTATAATTTACATTTGATATTTGTAAGTTACATGAATATATTTGATTATTATATGAATGCTTTCCTCCTGTTAGACTGAAAACTACAGAGGGCAGGAACTACTTTTGTCTTGTTTTTTGCTGTGAGGAGAGAATGAAGAAATTCGTGAGTATCTGGGTCTGGAATCTTGCAGGTGTGTGTGTGTGTGTGTGTGTGTGTGTGTTTGTGTGGTGGGGGTGATTAGAGTGGTCCGGGCAATTGCATGGAACCCATGCTGCTAAGACGTGAGTTTTATGGTCAGCCAAGATGGGGTGTGTGGGTGGGGACAGAAAGGGACAGATTCAAGCTCCAGGCTTGGTATCCATGATTTTTCTTGAAAAGGAAAGGAGCCTGGCTCCTTCCTGCCCTCTGGCCTCATCTCTCCCAGATTCCTTGCCCATCTCTGTCTCTGTCTTTCTCTTCCCAGTGACATCTTGTAGCTCCCCTATTTGTTATTTCATACCCTGAGCCTTTGTTCCTGCTCTCTCCTCTTACCCTTCTGTCCTTATCCATGGCAAAATTGCTTACCTTCCAAAACTAGACTCAGATGTACCCTTCTCCTGGTGACCTTTCATATCCTCCTCTGTCCCACGACAGGGTCAGTCTATATAAACTAACTAGTTGTTCCGTGGAGGCAGAGCTATGCTCTGATCTTCACTATGCTCTGGCACCTATCACAGTGCCCAGCACACAGTAGGTGTTCATTCAGACTTTCTCGTGCTATGACCAAAAGACCTGAGGAGGAAACGTTTATTTTGTGGCTCATAGTTTCATAGATCTCAGCCCATAGATGGCCAGCTCCATTCTTAGGGGCTCGAGGTGAGGCAGACATCATGGCAGAAGAGTGTGGCAGAGAACAGTGGCTCAGGACACCACACCATGAAGCAGAGAGAGAGGGAGATGCTCCCCTCTTCATGGGCAAAATGTAAATCCCAAAAGCATGCCCCCAATGATCCACCTCCTCCAGCCACACGCTACCTGCCCATAGTTACCACCCAGTTAATCCCTATCAGGGGATTAATGCATTGATTAGGTTAAGATTCTCACAACCCAATCATTTCATCTCTAAGCTTTTTTGCATTGTCTCACACATGAGCTTTTGGGAGACACTTCATAGCTAAACCATCACAGTAAGCACTTAATAAAAGGGTGAATGAACGAGTGAATAAACGGCCTTGTGTTAAGTCACCTGTCCATTACTGTGACAAATACCTGAGATAAATATACTTAAAAAGAGAAAAGGTTCATCTGGCTCTGTTATGGAGGCTTCAGTCCATGACCTATTATTAGCCCCGTTGCTTTGGGCCTGTGGTGGCACAGTATACCAAGGCAGGGGTACATGGCTGTGAACCCCTGTTTACCTCATGGCTGAAAATTGAAAGAGAGAGGAGGAGCCCTGCATCCCACAATCCCCTTCAAGAGCCTGTCCCCCATAACCTAAAACCTCCCACCAGGTCCAATCTGTTCAAGTTTCCACCACCTTCCAATAGCACCACCTTTGGGACTGAGTCTTTAACACCTGGGCTTTCGGGGGTACATTCCAGATCCAAACTACAGCAGCCGTCTATACACCAGATTTTTTGAAATACTATGGATGTCACACAGCCTGTCTCGTCACCCCCTACATGTACTCATAGTTGTCACACCATGGTTCCTGGCTTTTCTCCTGAAAATTGTGGTCACTGTAGAAATAGTGCAGTCGTTTCAGGCTGAGGTCTTTGGACTCCCAGGGAAAGCAGTAATAAGGCTCTGAGAGCTTTGACAATGTCGCAAATAGCCCCTCGGAAATCGCACTGTTATCTGGACTCGGACTGCATTGCCTGGCTGCAACACTGGGTTTCTCTGCTTTTAGCTAGGATTGTGTCAACTTGCGGAGGCATGCTAACTGTGGTTATCTCATGCTATTCAGGAGCTAAGATTGGCCGGGGATGAAATCATAGGAGTCCCTGGGGCCTGTGGAAGAAAAAACAATAAAAGGGGTCTTGGGAAGTGAAAAGGTTGGGAGATCTGTGGTAGGGGATGGAGCTCTGGGCTCACCATTAGGAGCCATGAGAGCCAGGGTGGGTGCAGCCCAAACAAGCCACCTGGTGCTCTGGGCTGCTTCCCCCTGTTTGAAAAGCGGGAGAACCATATCTGCCCTGAGGATCAAGTGCAGGCAAAAGTATCTCCACAAGGACCAAGTGCCTGATAAGGAGCAGGTTTCCATCCTGCCTGGGAGGTCCCCAAGGAGAGCAGAGGCAGAGGTGGAAAGAGGTAATGTTTTGGAGAAACAGGAAGCTATTCCCTGGGGTTGCAGTCTGGGGTACAGAGAGGGGTAGGGTGGGAATTTGGGGGGAGCCAAGCAGGCAGTGGACATGCAGGCTCTGCTAAGCAACGTGGACTGTGCTGCCCTTTCTGTCTCCAGTCAGCCCAAATGGCTATTGGTGTTGAATTATGATGGTGGGAGAGATTGGAAGATGTAGATCCCAATGCTCCCCGCAACGACTGTTTTGAACTCAAAATCCACCCCCTACTCACCTCTTTCAATCTGACCTTCAGCTGGGGATCTACAGGCTCCACACACAGGTCCCACACACATAGGGCTCATGATTTCAGAGGTTCAGTTCATAGTAGGCCAACTCCATTGTTCTGGGCGCAAAGTGAGGCAGATCATCATGGTGGAAGAGTGTGGCAGAGGAGTGCTGTTCAGCTCCTGGCAGCTGAGAAGCCAGGGACAAAATATAGTCCCCAAGGGCACCCCCAGTAACTTACCTTCTCCAGTCCTGCCCCATCTGCCTACGTTTACCATCCTGTAGTCCATTCAAATTACAATCCACCAAATGGATTAATGAGGTCTCATAATCCAGTCTTTTCGCCTCTGAAATTTGCTGCATCAACTAACGCATGAGCTTTTTGGGGACATTTCTCGATCTAGAGCTTAACTAGGTACTACCTCAGTGTTGCCGCTTCAGCAACCCCCCTCCACCCAGACTGCTCCTGAACACCCTACATCTTCAAGGCCAAGTGAAAAGGCTGTCCTCTGGGAGAAGTCCACCCTCCCTGGCACCATGTTGGAATCAATTCATTCTCCGTGCTCCCACAGCCCTGTGGATGTCTCTGCTCTCTGCTTATTTTGTTGGGCCTCATGTGCCTCATGGTGATCTCCTTTCTTGCCTATCTCCTCTGCCAGGCTGGGTAGGTCACCTCTCATCAGAACGGTGTCTCCAGTCCCTAAGCTCAGGGACCGCTACAGTGGGGGCCAAGGCCTGTCCTTGACCAAGGGAGGGGGTGGCTTCGATAGCCAAATCTGATGCCCGATTTCATCCTGGCCTGGTTTTAATTTGTGTGAACCAAAGTGCCCCCTTCTCGCCTTTGTGTCCTCTCAGTGTGAACAGTGATAAAGGTGACAAAGACTGGAATGGTGCCCAGAGGACTCCTTTAGAGAGAGACTTTTTCATGAAATCATCAAAAGCTATCTTCAGTGAAGAGACAACACGGAAGCGACCCCAGGGAAGTTAATGTCCTCTCACTTCCAGAAAAGGAGATGATGTCAGAGCTGTCTTTAGGGCCTGTTTCCTGGAAACAGAGAGTCCTTACTCTCTCCCCCTCTATGGCCCATTTCTGAGGAGGACCTGCAAATTGCTCTCCTTCCCTCCCTGGACTCAGAGGAAGCAGGCAGAAACCTAGACTGTGCCTTGGGCAGCGTGGGAGCTGTCTCCCAGTGAGCTCTGTGGGTGGACTGGATACAGGACCATCTGCAGTGGTGGTGACCATACCCTGCTCATATTCAGTGAGCAAGGGAACATCTGACCGGCTGCTTTGTTTCCCCAGGGCCCCTCTACATCGCCTACTGGAAGATACTTGCCTCCTTACGGGGTTGCAACTGTAAATAAAGCGGCAGATAAAAGAAGCCTCTCTGCTTTTCAAATGGTGACAGGCACAGCCCGGTAAATTACCTTCATGCTTTTTAAATAGAAGTAAAAAGGGTTGGGTGGATTGCCTTCCCTGATACAGAACCACTTTTCTCTCATTTGAGCAGCCACAGATGGGATAATGAGTGCATTTTTATCTCTGTCTCTAAACAAAATGAAAAGAGCCTGGAGTTACACAAACTTTCCTTAGTATTTTCGAGGAAAAGGCTGGGCCCGGTGGAAGTCTCTCGGTAATAAACCCCACAGGTGTCGGGAACTAAAGGCTGGGATTTGTTCCCTCCAAATGGGCACGCATGCTGCCTTTTCTGGGGCTGGAAGTGGGTTTGCTTCCTGTGGGTAAAGACCTACTTCTGTATTTCCACCTCAGCTTCTTCATCTGATAACAAGGAAGTGAGAGCTCCTATTTCTAGATTGGTTGGGAAAACACCAGGCCTGGTCCAGCTATCTAGAAGGTGCCCAAGAAACATCAGTTAATGCCCCCCCTGGTCGTGTAGCAGAATGCCCACAACTCTGGGCACATGTTCCTACAAAGAAGCAGCTATTTCAGGGTCCCCTCCTCATTGAAGCCTGGATGAATGGTCTCCACAGCCTGCAGGAAGCATGCCTATGCTGTCTGGCCATTGGGCTTCCCACTGTGCCTTGCATCCCCTCCCCAGGACACGGACTTCCTGGAAGCATCTTCTGGGATGTCACTTTGCATCTTGCACATTGCCATGCAGTTGCTTATCAACACACTGGTCTTTCTTCAAAAGCTGGCAGGGAAAAATCACCGAGGGCAAGTCTTATACTTTGCGAATATTACAATCCTCAGTGTACCGGGCTGTGTCTGGTATACAGCAGGTGCTCCAAGGATGTCTGAGGGTGAATGAATGTATGGCCCTGAGAAGCTCAGCCTTGCATGCTTGGGCTGAGCCGGAAAGCAGGCTCCCAAATCCAGAATAGAGCTATGGCCCTCTGTCACCCAGGCTCACTGATGATGGGCCTCTAACCCTCCAGCACTTTCCACGAGGGGGGTCTAGGCCAGGCATTTCTCCAAGAGCTCCCAACAAGCCTGGAAGTAGGGACCTGGTTCCTGTGAAGTCGATTCTTAAAGCGTGTGAACTGGTCGTGTAGTCAAAGGGTCCTCATCCACCTCAAGGTCATAAACGCAGGACACAGAGAGGTGGAAGACGCCACAGGGAGAGTCCCCAGAGGGAGCTGCCTGCAGAGACTGTAGGGGCTGCTCCCATCCCAGAGAGGACTTCAGGAGAACTGCTCGGAGCTTGACTGAGGCCAGAGCTGCCATGATTAAACTGGCCAGGGGGAGGGCATAGCCTCAGATGTCCTCTCTGCTGGGATCCCGTAGGGCCAGGACGGAGCTTATTTCCTCTGGGCTGGTGTGGGCCTCACAGAGGGAGGCCAGGGACACTGATGGCTCCGTGCCAGGCCAGAGGCATGGAGGGTAGAGGCCCAAAGCAGCCTCGAGCCCATCAAGGAGGTTAGAGGTGAAATGATCCACCTAAACCCACGACAAGGGTCAAGGAACACCTTCCCAGGCCACTGCTGCCCGCAGTCTCCACCGTGTCTGACCTTGTGGGGGATCCAAAGAGGAGCATCAAGGAGGAGGGGGCATGAGAGAGTATGAGAAGTGACCATGCTTCCTCCCTGTCCTCAAGGATCCAGCCTAGCAGGCCTGAGCTGTGGGGACTTCACATGGGACAAGAATCGGAGGCTTTGATAGGGGACTCAGTATCTCCCAAAGCTAGAAGACATTCCTAAGAGGTCCTCAAAAGACTCAGAGGACAGAATATGCTAGAAGGGCTGCCGCCAAAAAAATAAAATAAAAATAAGCAAGGAATGAGCTGTGATCTGCTTGCCCCCCACAGGACTGGTCATATTTGTGTCCCACCTGTGTGCCCCGGAAGTAAGGGAGAGTGTCAAAGCAACTCCAGAGGATGTGGCCTTTGTGCCACATTCCCTCATGTGGCCCAACTCGGAGTTCAAAAGGAGAGAGAAGGAGGCCTTCAGATTCTTCCTAATCGAGACTCGCACATTTTTAACCTCATTAGAAGATAAGTCACACACCCAGAGAGTCTAGAGGAGGGGGACAGATCCATTTAGACTGTTTCTTTCTGTGACTCTTTGCCTGAGGTCCCCTCCCAGCATGAGGTGAGTCTGAATAAGGGGGAGCGGAGGACCCTGGGAAGAGTAGCCTTTGAGCAGTGACTTTTTTCTTTTATTATTTATTTTAGTTGAAATGTTCATTTAAAATTGTATTTTAAAGGTTCATAATTCCAGACACGTGATCACCTTCCATTTGCATATGGAAAGACCTCCAACTCATTCAAAAGCCAAAAGAAATTATCTTTGAATTAATCACAGCTTCTACCCTTGAGTTTACTCCAGAAATTGAGAATTTGCAATATTTATTGAATGGGTTGGCTTAACTCCTTCCAGTTTACCCCTTCCTTCAATTCTTCTCCACAATGAGGAGCCTCTTGAATAGGGGAGAAAAATTAACCCAGGGAGCGCCCCTGCAGCAGGCCATTGGATGAAATGGAAATGTGTGGATGGTGTGAGGGGAAGAAAAAATGGATCCAGGTCGTGAAGTTGGCAAAAAGAGATAAAGGGGATTTGGTTAGAAGCGAGAGTTAAATGATAGTAAAGGTCTAGAGAAGCCGTGATCAATAAATATAAAGTTCAAGCTCATTGCTTTTTGCTGCTGAGAAGAGCCGAGCCCCTCCTCCCCAGGACCTCAGGCTGCAGGCTCTGCCACGGATTCAGAGGATCAGGGACCCAGACTCCAGGCACCAAATTCACTCCCAGACCTCTGAGGTGAACGGGGTGGAGGCAGCATTCCTGCTGTTCTTGCCAGCTGGGTACAAGATGGTGCTGCAGCAAGTCGCGTGAGCCCAGGGCCACCTATGGGTTACTATCCAGAGGACCTGCAGCACTTCCACTGGGCACCCTGTCTTCTATTCAGTAACACCCACCCAACAAAGGGACCCGTTTATTACCAATAGCAATGTTGACTGGCTTTGTGAGCAATGAGTCTATGCTTTGGAGAGATTTTCGGGAATGACTGTTAGCTCATGAGAGACAGTCCAGAAAGGGCAGGTGTCCACCCCTTTGCTACCATCTTAATGAGCCCAGGCCCTGTACGTGCATTTGCATATTCTTCAGAGGTTCACTATCTTCTTTGTTCTCTCTAAGAGGTTTGGGCTTCTCTAAAAGGAGAACAATCTCTGGTCCATCAAGAACAACAATGGGGGCTGGGGATGTGGCTCAAGCGGTAGCGCGCTCGCCTGGCATGCGTGCGGCCCGGGTTCGATCCTCAGCACCACATACAAACAAAGATGTTGTGTCCGCCGAGAACTAAAAAATAAATATTAAAAAAATTCTCTCTCTCTCTCTCTCTCCCCCTCCCTCTCTCACTCTATCTTTAAAAAAAAAAAAAAGAAAGAACAACAATGGGCTGGGCCTGTAATCACAAAGGCTTGGGAGGCTGAGGCTGGAGGATTGTGAGTTCAAAACCAGCCTCAGCAAAAGTGAGGTGCTAAGCAACTCAGTGAGACCCTGTCTCTAAATAAAATATAAAATAGGGCTGGGGATGTGGCTCAGTGGTAGAATGCCCCTGAGTTCAATCCCCAGTACGCCCCCAACAAACAATAATGGCTATGAAGTTACTCCATTATAACTAACTCAGACCATGAGAGCAAGGATCACTGAATGAATGGGGGTGTCTGTGGCATATTAGACCTTAGAAACTGAGAGGATGAGCAAGGAAGGTGTCTTCGTCCGTTCAGGCTGCTGTAACAGAATACCATAGACTGGGTGGCTTATAAAGAACTGAAATGTACTGCTGGAGGCTGGGAAGTTCAAGATCAGGGTGACAGCAGGGTCAGTGCCCAGTGGGGGCCGCTTCCCGCTTACACACAGCTCTCTTGTCACCATGCCCTCACATGGCGGGAGGGGAGAGGGTCCCTCCAGTGCCTCTTTTATTAAGGATGCTAATACCTTGATGAGGCCACTGCTTTGACCTAGTCCCCTCTCCAGGCCCCTGCTCCAACCAGCATACCCCTGGGGATTAAAATTTCAATATATGATTTTGGGAAAAAGTGAACATTCAATCCTTGACTTTCTGTCTGTCAGTCTGTCCATTTTTCCATCGATGTGTGTCTAATGTGTGCCCACGCTGTGTTAAGTGCAGAGATTTTAGATATAAATAGAGTGTAGAGCATTTTATGTCACATGCCTAGTGACATAAAATGCTATAGTGCAGTCAGTTTTACAACAGGCAGTCATGATACAAGTGGAGGCACAGGAGAAGAGGCACCACGGAGAGGGACGTGGGCTCCAGGGCACTCCAGAGAGGCGCTGATGCTGAGCCAGGTCTTAACGGATGACAAAGGTGATGGGATCTTTTAAAAATTTTTATATTTGTTCTTTTTAGATACACATGACAATAGAGTATATTTTGGCATATCATACATACATGGAGCATGCCTTCCCATTTTTGTGGTTGTACATGATGTGGAGCTACTGGTGTATATTCATACATGAACATAGGAAAGTTATGTCCCATTCATTCCACAGTCTTTCCTGTTCCCCTCCCCCTCCCTTCCCTTCCTTCCCCTTCGTCTAGTCCAATGAACTTCTGCTCTTCCCTTCCCCACCCTCCCTTGTTGTGGGTTAGCATCCACATATCAGAGAGAACACTCGGCCCTTGGTTTTCTGGGATTGGCTCATTTCACTCAGCACGATAGTCTCCAGTTCCATCTGTTTAATGGCAAATGCCATAATTTTATTCTTCTTTGTGGCAGAGTAATATTCCTGTGTGTGTGTGTGTGTGTGTGTGTGTGTATCACATTTTCTTTTTTGGTTGAATCTTTTTCCCCCTCCTTGGACAGCTTTAAAAATGAAGGTGAAGGAGAGTCGGATGCCCTCCTGCCACAAAGTAAGGAGGGGCTGCAGGCCTGAGGGCCCACTGCTGGTGTGCGTGTTTGGTTTGATCTCCTGGGGATCAGGGAGGGAAGGAGAAATGGAGAAGAACCTGGGAACTCATGCTCAGTGGTTTTGTGCTTCCTGTTTCCCTTGGTCCCCAGGAGAGAAGGTGAGAAGTATGGGGCTCGTGGGATGGGCGTGTTCTTTGGAGGAGAGCTGCATCTCCCACTCACTATCACACCCTGGACAGCCTAGCAGACTAGGAGAGTATGGAAGAGGTTCTCCTCTCCCTCCTTGCCCCCTGCCCTCCTGGGGAAGGAGGAGGACAGACCTGGGGAGTTTGTTTCTTCCCCCAGAAGCAATTGTGAGTGGAGGCCTGGGCCCAACCAGGAGAAGAGGAGAGCCAGGGCTAAACATCCACTCCTTTTGGTTCTTGTTCAGGAGACATTTCATGGCTGGCTTCCAGGGAGCTGCCAAGGCCCTGATAACAGAAGACGAGAGGGGAAGGGCCGGCCCAGCCCTTACAGGCTGGAACCCAGGGGAACTGCAGCTGCTCCAAGGCGGGGCAGCCTCTGCTGTTTGCTAACAGGTGAGCAGATGGGGCCCGGGAGCCACAGGGACTTAATCAGAGACTAACCAGAGGTCATTGTTCTCCTTCAAGCATGGCTCAGGTGAGGGTACACAGAGGGCAAGAAGGCAGAGAGGAGAGGAAGGGGAGGGAACTAACACTAGCCTGTCCCTCCTTTTCCTGACGGGGAACCCCAGGGGTGTTTGGAAAGAAGAGATGACCAACCCTTAAACCTGTGTTACAGTAGACTTGCACACTTAGGCATTTTTTAAAATTCCAGTAGTTTCAATGTCCATTTAGTTCCCCAAGAGCCCCGCAAGGGAGGTGTTCTCATTGGGTACCCTCTTTACAGATGGGAACACTGAGGCTCAGACAAATTCATTTCACCCAAGTCTTCTCATCGTTCTGCAAAAGTGGAGGTACAATTCAGACTTCGGAGTCCTCTGCTTCCAGAGCCCATGTGCTTTACAACAAATCCTTTGGGGGTTCTGGGACACACAGTATCCCCCACCTTCTCCCAGAAGCTCCAGCAGAGGAACTAGAAACTTGCACTTCCTTCATTCCAGGTGGTGGAATAAAGGAGGGTGAGCCAGGTGTGCGTGTGGCAAGAGGGACACGCTAAAGGTTTACATGATCTCTAATTATACAAGAGACGTATAGTTACAGTGAAACTCCATGCAGCCCAGAAAAAGCCCAGGTGCCCCTTCTTACCACTTTTCCCGGTGGTGAGGAGGGATGGGTGCGTTGACTATGTGTACAAATAGAACTGTGGGGCTTTCCGTTTGGTTTTCACATAGATGGTAAAATATGGTCTGTGTGGCTTATAATTTGCTCTTAAAAATATGAAGCTATTTCAATATCGTTCCCCATAGAGCTGTCTCACTGTAACTTTAAATAATATCCCATGACACAGGCATCCATGTGCATTTACATACATGCATGTGCTTAATTATTTTCCTCTCTTGGACCACTTACATGTTTTTAGTACTAGAAACAATATAACAAAAAACATGTTTCTTTGGGCTGTTCTGTAAACATGAAGGGGTATTTTTATTGGGTAGATATCTGTAGTGCAATTCTTGGTGGAAGTGTAAGGACATATTTAACTAAACAAATATTCTCCGGCAATGTGTGCTCTCCATGGTGTAGCAGGCTCTCATTTCCACGTATTCCCTTGAACACTGGATATTATCAATATTATAATCTTTCACCAAAATAAAACATTTCATTTGATTCTCCCTGTTTCTCAGGAGCATTTTTGATAGGTACACACTGCTTATTTATATTTCCTCTTCTATGAATTACTTGTTCATATTTTTTTCCCATTCTTATCATTTTATGCAATTCTTTATATATCCTGGGTATTCTTTCATATCTGTTATTCATGGTTTATCTGCTTTTCCCAGTCTATAAATTACCTTTTAACTTTGCTTATAGGTCTTTTTATTTTTTGTCAGACAGAAACAATTAATTTTGACAGTCGATTTATCAAATTTTTTCTTCTATAGATTTTTATTTCTATTTTTATTTCCCTAAGAAGGTCTGCCCTACCCCAAGGTTATATTTTCTTCTAACATTTTTATAGCGATTCCCTCTCCCATGTAGCTCTTTGGTCCTCTTGAAATTTATAATTTTGTGCATGGTGGAAGGTGCGCTCTAGGTTTTTGTTTTTCTTTCCAAATAGCTTCGGGGGCCATTTCTGATGATTCAGCTCTCATTTACTTCCCTTCCCATATACTTTCACTTCCGCTTCCTCCTTGTTCCCCCTGTCCCCTCCAGGCTTCAGGGCTGGGCTTTCTTGGTCCAGCCTGGCATCAGAGCACGTTGGTCATTGTGATTAGTTCAGAATAAGCCATGACCCCAGTGAAGGGGTCAGCTTACTGAGTGCAGCTGGGAAAACCACTTTGCTTGCTTCTCAAAGACTGTCCTGGGGCGTGGGGACCCCTTTGTTTTGGGACATCATGCGTTGTGGGTGTGGACTCAGGAGTTACGATGGTTTGTCACCTTGAGGGAAGGCAGCGTGGGGCTGGGGGGCACCCACACAAAGTGTAGGCCATGACGAGAGGACCAGGACTGGGGGTCAGGGCGACCTTGAACCTCACCCTCCTCTGGACCGCCTTACACAAGCAATACATTTTCTTATTATGGAAGCCCGCTGGAGTCAAGCTCTGTTTCAGGCAACAGCATAGACAAACCGATACAAAAGCCACTGACCAGGTCTGTCTATGGACGGCCCCTCCCCCGATCATTTATTGGAAACGCTATCACACACTCCTGGACGCACACGATCTGTTTCTTACCTGCTCGTCTGTCCTCAGGCGAACACCCTACTGTTCTAATGACTATGGCTTATTTAATTATAATATATTTTTGCCGGTTGCGTAAACCCCTCTTTATCATATTTCTGTTTCAATGATTGCCTGGCTATTCTTGTTCCTTTCTCTTCCGGATGAATTTAAATTATGTTTATCAAGTTCCATAAAATTCTGTCGAGATTTTGACAGGGGTTGCTTTGAATTTGGGGGAGAATTGACATCTTTATAAAGTGGAGATTCCCCACCCGGGAACATTAGACGTCTCGCTCTCTATTTAAATCCTCTTTTATGATACTCTGGTGTAGTTTTTCCATGAGCGTCTTGTTCACTGGGTTTATCCTTTGGGATCTTAGAGCTATTTGTTACTGTTATTGTCTGGTTCTGTGGTGGGGGCTGTGATTTGGGGTGTGGCTCTGGTGTTCCACCACCGTCTGGGGTCTTCTCATCTAACTGTTCTTTCATTTCTGCATTTCCTGGGTAGATGGCCACATCATTTGGAAGTAATATTTCTCTCTTCCATCCTTCTTTTTCTTCCTTCCAATCATGCAGGACAAGTGGGGCATCTCTCTATTGTTTCCAGACAGAATGGGAGCTTGTTTCTAGAGTTTTCTGAAAATTATACCTAGTCATCCCTCCACACCCATGGGTTCCATATCTGTGGGGTTTGCAACCATGGATTCAACCAACTGCAGATCAAAAATATTTAGGAAAATAATTACATCTGTACTGGACATATACAGACATTTTTCTTTCCATTGTTCCCTAAATGATAGAGCATAAGAACTATTTTCATAGCATTTACATTATATCAGGTGTTGTAAGAAATCTAGAGATGTTTTAAAACTATGCAAGAAGATGTGTGTAGGTTATATGCAAATACTATAGCATTTTATATAAGGGACTTGGCATCTGTGGAGTTTGTAACTGCAGGGGATCCTGGAACCAGTCCTCTACAGATACCAAGGGGTGACCTAAATTTTTCTAATTTTATGTTTTACAGTACTCGGGACTAAACCCAGGGGCATTCTACCACAGAGCTACATCCCCAGTACTTTATATTTTTATTTTGAGGTAAAGTCTCTCTAAATTGCCCAGGCTGGCCTCAAATTTGTGATCCTTCTGCCTCAGCCTCCTGAGTTGCTGGGATTACAGATGTGCCATCACACCAACTTGGGATGGCTGTAATTAACAAAGTTTAATTTTCCTTCCACTTTGTTCAGACTTTTAAAAAAGTGAAGATAATATATAGACTTTCGTCAAATGCTATTTTTGGTGTGTAGTGAGATAACCACATAGAGTTTTCCTTTGTATCCAGAGAACTCTATTAATTTACTTTATGATGTTGAATCAGCTTGTATGACTTGGATAAACTCAAGTTTGTCCTGAGATCCCATTCTTTTATTGCATTGCTCAATTTGATTTACTACTATTTTATTTTGGATTTGGGCAATTGTTTTCAAAAGTGAAATGCATGTTTAGTTTTTGTCCGTTGGTTTCTTTGCTCTCTCCTCTCTGGTCTTCTACTTTCTGGCCCTCATCCTGGAACACCGTAGGGCTCTGGCCTCGCCATCCTGTCTTCTACCCCTGTGTCTGCTCCCAGGTGCTGTTCTCCAGGCCCGGGGCTTTAATACCATCTACATGCTGACAGCAGCTGGATGCATCACGGCCGCCGGGTCCTCATCCCAGTGCCAGTGACCGATCGTATCTACTTACCATGGGCAAAACAGGATTCCCAACTTCCTCTCTCAAAGCGGTCCCACCCGGATCTTTCCCAACTATGCAAATGGCAACATCATTCTTTGGTTGCTTTGGAATCAGTCTCAACCACTTTTTGTCTTCCCCATCTCACATCCAATCCATTGACAAATCCTTGATTTCCTTTTTATTATATGGTCAGTGTCTGGCCACTCCTCTTGACCTCTGGCTAGTCCGAGTTGTCCAGCCCTATCTCAGTTCCTGCGATAGCTGCCCCATCCCTGGAAGCTCTCCTTCTGTTTATTAACCCAGCCCCAACCTGTGGTCACGCTGACCCCCACGTTTCCTCTCAAACGCGTCCAGTGTTCAGCCCCCGGGTCTCTGCACATGCTGTTTCCTCTCCTTAGATCTCCGTACATCTTTCTTATTTCCCTCAGGGCTTCCCTCAAAAGACGTCTTATCCTAAGGTCTTTCTTCTCCACCCTCCACAGAGCCATAAGCTGCACTTCCAGCACTCTCTGCACGCGTTTCTCTGCACGTTTCCAAGGAGCACTTAGTTCCATTGGACATACTGTGTATCCATTTGTTGGCAGGTCATCTGTGTCCCCAATCAGATGGGACCTCCACGAAGGCAGAGATGTGCCTGTTTTGCTGCTGTTATATCCCCAGCCCCAGGAACCATGACTGCACATCGTGGGTTGTTCCATAAACATGTGTTGAATTAAAGAATTTTTTTCTTGCATTTATGGGTTGACCTGGATACTAAAGAACTCTGTGTGTGTGTGTGTGTGTGTGTGTGTAAGTTTTATCTTTAAAAAATATTTGTAATGGAAATGGGAACAGAACTGTGCTTTTTCCGCCTCACAGACCCCAAAACTGACACTCAGAGAGACTAAGGGTTTTCCCAAGGTCAGAGCCAGCTGATGGTTGAGCCAGACCCCTATGTGGACCTGAGGGACTATCAGAGTATTGGGACCTGGGAAGCTGCCTGAAACTAAAAACCGATCAGACGGGCTGAAAAGACCCCACGACCTGTCCTTCCTTACCACCCCCTGTCACTTTGCTAGAGATGACACATTAGGCAGAACCTGGGTGGAGGACCTGGCTTTATCATCGGCTGTTGACTTTGGGCACTTGTAAAGGGGCTCCTTCCCGGTGCATGTGCTGGCCACCTGCTGTTCCCTCTGCAGGTCTGCTCTCCACCCTCTGCACCTGCTCTGCCTCCAGCCCCACACCCCAGGCTTCCGCAGCTGGATGGTGTCAGGGGGCTTCCTTGCTCTCTGGCTCCTGTTGGGTTGGGACCAGCAGAATATTGGGTGACTGGAGAATGGGGAGATTGGGATTTATTTCCCCAACTCTTTCCCTACAGGGTCCCCATAAACTGGCTGTGTCTCTTCGATCAAGGGTGACCGCTCCCCTCAGACAGATCTTCCCAAACTGCTAATGTCTCCCAGTGCCAGGAAGTGCCCCTTCTCTTGCCCCTTCAGGCCCAAGGGGAGGAGGGGGTCCCCTGTTCTCACTGTCCATAGTCACTGGGCTATTCCTGACTAGTATCCTTAAACCAGCCCACACTGTTGTGAACGGTTTGAAACTCTTTGTAAGGTGTGTCATTGCCTGCTGGGATCCCCGACTGCCACTAAGACCCTAAGAACTAACTAAGCGCTTGGCATAGCCCTTGGCACAAGGCAGGTACTTTCCAAACCCCCTACTTCCCCCCTTGGAGAACTGAAAGGAGCTAAAAGGACATCGCATCGCAGGTGCCCTTGGTGGTAGGTTGTGATCATCTATGGCAGAGAGATGACATTACTGAGGGCCCCTGAGAGGGATCAGAGATCCCCTTTTCCTCTCCACCCATTTCCTGCAGGACCACTATCCCACGGCATGACCCAGTCAGAGAACCCCAGGGCCTTGGCTCCTGAGATCTGTGGCTGGTCTCAGGCACAAGGCAAGTGGCGAGGATGGGTGGAGGGGAAACTTCTCCAAACCTCCTCTTCTGCTCGTATGTCTCTTAGCACCGCAGGCCCCACCAGCCTCTGGGGGCCATGGCCAGGCCTGGACACAGGGGCCCCTCCCCACCGCACCCGCCATCCCGCAGCCTGGCAGCCTCCCTCCCTCCCTGCCCTGGGCTGGCAGCAGGAGGCGGGCCTGTCAGAGCACATCGTGTCAGCAGTCAAGCTGGAACTCCAGCCGGGCCAAGTGACCTTGTGGGTCCTGAGGAGCAGGGGTGGCCCAGCAAGAGATAAGCAGGCTGGAGGGACGAGCACCATCTTCTCTGCCGGAGGGAGGTAGGAGCCAGACCTGTCCTGAGCACCGGGCCTCCACCTCAGCTGCCACTTGAGTCTGTCCCCTTGGCAACCCCAAAGCAGCTGGGAGCCAAGCTGGACTTCAGGGTGACCCCCTGATTGCACAGGCTGTGGAAAATTTGTTGTGAAAGAAGATAGGATTCTTCCTCTCCTCTCCGGGCCCACCCTGACGGGAGGCTGAACAGCCACAGGTCACCGCTACCAACACGATGGTGGGCGAGCCAGACTCTCCCAGCTTCACAGGGCCCGTAGGCCAGGAGGATGCAGCTGCTGCTTCAGTCGGGACAATTGTAGAGGAGGAAAAGTGTATTTGGGGGCTCACAGTTTTAGAGGTCTCAGTCCATAGACAGCCGGCTCCATTCCTTGGGGCTCGAGGTGAGGCTGAACAACATGGCAGAAGAGTGTGGCAGAGGGAAGCAGCTCACATGATGATCAGAAAGGAGAGAGAGAGAGAGAGAGAGAGAGAGAGAGAGAGAGGGCTCAGCAGATACAAGATATATACCCAAAGCCAAGCCCTCAATGCCCACCTCCGCCAGCCACACCCCACCTGCCTTCAGTTACCACTCAATCAATCCCATAACCCAATCATTTCTCCTCTGAACTTTCTTGCATTGTCTCACACATGATCTTCCGGGGGACGCCTCACACCCAACCATAACAGCCATGTTTCCTACAGTGCAGGAGCCAGGAGCCCCGAGGAGCTTAAATGGACCATCTGGGGCAATGCCACCAGGCACTGGCAAAGAAGGGACTCTAAGCCAACCTGCCTGATGCCATAGCTGGATGCAAACTTTTGACACCACATTTTACCTTTTGGTGTCTGTTTTGTTTTAGGGGTGCTGCGGGGTGGAGTCCAGAGCCTCCCCTGTGCTAAGCAAGTGCTCGACCACTGAGCTACCCTGCAGCCCCAGGAGGGTTTGCAAATGGTGAGATCAACCCTCTGCCTTTTTCTTTTTTCCCATTGACTATGGGGAGCTGGAAAACAAAGTCAAGTCAAGATTTCAGTGCAGTCTCATCTAGGTCAACTTCCTGGAAGAGGAGGAAGGAAGGCTTGCAGCAGACTGGAGTCTCATGGGGTACTGGCACTGGGAAGGCTGAGGCCCTGCACCAGCAAGGCCTGGCCCCAGCCTGAAGGGGTCCTTTCTCAGCTCTTGCAAAGTTATCATTTACCTTTTCCCCATCCTTTGGGTGCCCTGGCATAGATTTTAGGAAGAACTTCCCTACTGCCTCTTTGAGAAGCACCTTGGACAGTTTTCTAGTCCTCCAAGAAGACCCCAGTTGGATCAGGTGGCTCTTTCCTGCCATTGTATCTGGGTTGAGCCAGTTCTGCTCCTTCTGTCTTTGTTTTTGCTCCCCCCTGTTCTCTGTAGGCATCCCTGATGCAGAGCCATCACCCCATGGAGCATGGCCCTGAAGCTAGGGGGTGGAGTGGAAGCCGTGTTCGGAGGTGATGGTGACATAATCTTGAAAAGGCTCCATCTGTCATCTCTGGCCTTTCACTGTTGTAGCAGCACTGTGGTCCCAGCCAACTGCTGAGGAATCTGTCTGTGGTTTAATTAGCCTATAACTCCAGCCCCCCCCACCCCCATGGAAGAAAGCAATAAACAGCTCCCATCCTCTGAGAGGGGCTGGGCAGTCACAGTGGGGAGAGCCATATGAGGCCGGAGGCCAGCAAGGTCTTCGAGGACAAATGAAGGACACAGGGACCTGCAGGAAGACTCTTGACTCCTTCCTCTTTTCTCTGCTTGGGCCACCATGGGAGACCAGCCAGTGGGCCTCAACGGAAAAATGACAACAATGACAGATGGCGCAACGTAACAATCCCTCATATGTACAGTTTCCCATGTACCGGGAGCTTTCTAAGACCCTGTTTCTGTAGGTGCTACTCTGGACCTCAGTTTCTTCTTCTATGAAATGAGGCAAGTGGGCTTAATTATTTCTGAGGTCTCTTCTCCATATGGACCTTCTGTGGGTGTCATTATCCTAACAAAACAACGGTGATGTGGTGAAACCTGGATCCCAGGTCCTTAGCCTCATTTTATAGTTATGATTTAAGGAGCAGAGAAGTGATTTATCACAGATCAATCAGAGTCTGGCCAGAGCCAGTCCTAGACCCAGGCGAGTGGGAAGGAGAACGGAGATGGGCACAGATATCTGCCTTCTTACTCCAAGCCAGGTGGGAGGCAGGGTGTGAGGCCTGGGCGTCCTGCGGCTGTTCCACTGGTTAACCCTGAGGAGGGCTCTGCTGGGAATTGAGGGTACTGCTGGGAAGCCGCCCCGGGGACAGACAGGACAGCATCTGGTCCCTAAGTGTGCAGACCAGGCGTCGGTACCAGAGGCTCCCGGTTCGTGTGTCTGCTCCACCAGGGTTGTCTATTTTGTCTGCTGCTGGAGCCCTCATCCTGAAATAGAGGCAAGTTGGGGCCACTCCAATAATGCTTGTCACTGAATGCATGAGAGTAAACAAGGGTCTTGGCCCCTGGGACTTCAGGGTTTGCTTACCATGCCCTGACTCCTCCTGCAGGGTCTCCCTGAGCAAT
Organism: Marmota marmota marmota; assembly: GCF_001458135.2. Lineage (NCBI taxonomy): Eukaryota > Metazoa > Chordata > Mammalia > Rodentia > Sciuridae > Marmota > Marmota marmota. The sequence goes on along the minus strand of NW_026000242.1, from coordinate 4,450,771 downwards.
GCCACCAATACCTGACTCCAAGAGGCAGGAAGTTCTTCTCTGCATGGCTCCCCACTTTTCCGGTTGCATCTGTGCACCCCGACTGCCCCTCCCTCCCTGCTTCCCCGTCCCCTCAGCGTGATGGATGTCCTGCCAGGGAGGCAGGGAGGGTTCGATCTGGATTTCCAATCTCCTCTGGATGCACCGCCGCCGCCAAAATACAATACACAATTACCGGGACACGATACATCAGTGATCACCCAGGGAAAGAAGCCCCGTTTGGACAGCGAAGCCACCAGGCCAGCACCGAAACCGATGACCACAGTTGGTTCAGCCCCATCCAGACACCAGTGAGTGACCACCCGCACCCTTCTCTCTCCTCCCAGCCACACCCGGGCCACACTCCTCCCAGCCTCCCTCCAGCCCCCAGATCTGCAGCGCCCTCTCCTCCTCCCTGCCGTAGCTGCCGCCACTGTGTCCATTGCAGGTCTCTGTCCCCACTGAGCTGCTCCTAGCCAGGGACCCATCCCCCCAGCTACCCCTTGGGTACCTTCCAAGGCTTGCACAGAACTCTTTTCCTTCCAAGGAGTCCTCTAGTGGGCCATTCAAGGAACACCCTGGGGGTGACAAAGATCTCATGAAACAAGAGATAATGATGCACCTGGCAGCGTCAGCTTTGTGGCCTTCAGGCCTGCCTCTCTCCCATGTGGTCACCTGCCTGCCCTACTGCCATTGGTTCCTCTTTCACCCAAGACCTGGAGCCCGTCTGTCCCCAGGTTCTGGCCAGCTTCCAGATGGCCTTCTGCTTCAGTGACATTGGTCTCCATGGGGTTCACCAAGGACCATGCTAACAAAGGTCATCTGCTCAGTGTTCCCTCCTTTCTAGAATTTTGAAATTTGGAATTCATGCTGGGCATCAGCAACTCCCTGAAATTACATTACAACTTGGGTGTGTGTGTATTTTTTTTTTCTTGGTATTGGGGATGGAACCCAGGGGTGCTTTGCCACTGAGTTGTATCCAAAGCCCCTCCCCCCCCTCCTTTTTTTTAGTTTTGAGACAGGGGCTTGCTAAGTTGTGGAGGCTGGCCTCTAACTTGGGATCCTCCTGTCTTAGCCTCCCAAGTGGCTGGGATCACAGGTATACACCACCTTGCCCAGCTGTTTGCATTTCTTTTGAAAAGAGTTTTCATAGCCTTTGTCAGTTTCTCAAAGTCCATCAGAACAAAAGAAGTTGCCCATACCTACAAGGCTAGGAATGAGGACAAAATGGGCAGAAGAGGCTGAGTTTGTTTAAAGGGCAAGTTGGAGTTTTGCCATTTATCTTACCACATTACACCCCGACTCACATTTTCTCAGCCTGCGGACTGGTTCTATCTTCTGATTTGCTGAGCAGGCTGACCATTGCACTCAGACAAATTTCTCACGAAAGCACATGCAGATTTAGCCCCCACCCCACCCCCGAAGACCGTAGCCCAAGCGTGGGGTGCAGTCCAGTCAGGAAACAACCCACAGGGCAGGGGCCATCCACTGCCAAAGCAGAGCCTCCAATTCCTGAGGGATGGGCGGAGAACTTAGACCCTCTCCAGGTCCCCAACTACCTGGGAGGGGACTCCGGGCATGTCTGCTCCCTTGCCTGCGAAGAGTCCCCCATCTCTGGATATGGCAGATGGCTCTGGGCTTGCCTGTCTCACTGAGCAAACACACAGGCCTGGAGACCGAGAGCACCTGTGAGGTTGCCTGGTAAATGCCGCTGTTCCCTGGCAGCTGGGTGGTCTTTGTGGGATCACCTCATCTAATCGCCCAATGATGCCCATTCCCCCTTGGCTCTCTGCCTCTCCCTCTCCCTTCCTCGTCACAATGCGGTGCTGGTGCTTCAGAAACTCTCTCGAAGGAGTTTCAAGGAGCCGCTGGGTCTCTGTGGAGTACATCACATTATCTCATTACGATCTCGCCTGGTGATCGGATTCCGTTAGCTGACTCTCTTTATTAGCAGGCGAAGGCAAACTTATGAAATACCTTTAAACCTGGATTTCCTTAACAATGTATCATTGGGGAGCTGACAGCTCTCGCTCGCTTCCCTCTGCCAGAAAGAATTAAGATTGTTCCTAATTTAATCTCTCTTCCGCGTCAGAGGCGGATATTTGTGTTTTAGCAGCAAACTTGTGGGGAAGGCTCTAGGGAAGGAGGCTTTGTGTCGTCACAGGGGCGCTCTGAGGTGTCCCATGTGCCTGTGTGCAGACGGCGCTGGCCCTGATTGCAGGGAGTCTGGCCAGGAGCCCCCGCCCAGCCCCCCATAAAGCCCTTCATGGAACTGCAGCCCGCAGCCCTGCTGGGAAGAGATAAGAGGGCAATGCAGGAAGCCCCGGCGTTGAAGAGCCATGGAAGAGTCTTAGGTGAAAGCCAACCTGTCACAGACACTGCCCCTTGAGCATCGTCTGGCTTCTTGGCCTCTGGCTTTCTAGGAGTCAGATCACCAGGCTGCTCTTGACGGGCTCCGGCTGCGCTGTGCCTGACCGCATGCTCACAGTATAGGGTGGTACGTGTACATCAACCCGACCCCAGTTGCAGTGAGCGTTGCCTGCTGCCCGCATACCCACCCCCTCTGGAGACCCCGTCTCAGTCCAAGAGAGCCATCTGACCCCAGAGGCTAGCCACCCTCTGCCCCAGTCCCCTCGCTCTAAGCCAAAGGCTTATGTATAATTGATGGACAGTCCCCTTACCTCAAGGTGGGGCTGGCTTTGGGATGCTATTCCTCCCCATCCCCAACTCCCAGGTGGACAGGCTAAAATGGCACTCTGGCTTGACCACGTCCTTGTTTTGGTGGTTCACCCTGAGAGCATGTCCCCTGTGCCTTTACAAGGCTCTGTTTAGGCCACTGCTGCGCCTGGGCTGGCTGGGCCCTGTGCTCCCACCTGCCTCTCCTCTGCACTCAGTTTTGCATGTGGACAAGGCTGGTGGCATCCTGTGGTCGCCCTTGAGCAGCAGTCGGACCCTCAGGCACGTCCTGAGCCCCCACCCCATTGACAGCCTCAGCTGGGGGTGCCCGCCCGGCAGGGCCCCTGCCCCCTGGTCCTGGAGCGCCTGCTCCACTCTTTGAAGCTGCTCTGAACCATGGCCTCTCAGAGCTGCTCGGTCCCAGGCGAAGCTGTGGTTCCTGACCAGGGTGCGCCCTGCCAAGCTCGTCACATTCCCTCCAGGCGACTGCAGACGGGAGGGGGAGGAACTGTGTTGGAAAATCCTATTATCTAGCCAGGCCCCCATTGATAGCCCATGCATGAAACCAATTTACAAAGTCTGAGTCAAAGCCTCGGAGCCGCCTGCTCTCCTAGGAGCCCCGCCATCACCCTGCCCCTGGGTCTCTGCAGACTGAACGCCACTCCGCCCTCAGTCCTCGGGAGCAGCTCTGCTCCGAGCTGTCACTCAGCACCTAGGGCTGATCAGCCCCTTGCTTTGGTGAATGTCGGGAGAATTTGTTATTGTGAGAGAAGAGAAGCACTTGGAATTGAACATGATTATTTTCAGATTTCCATTTTGCTGATGGCGTGAGCAAGCCCAAGTGAGGCTCTTTGGGCTGTGAGGGTTTTCTGAAGGTCATATTCTCTGTCCATCTTCTGTCACTGGGTGCAGACAATGGCACCGAGGGTTGAATGGCATATGTAATTGGGGCAAGGCACTTGACCTCTCTGAGCCTTGGCTTCCTTCTCTGTAAAAGGAAAAGACACTTCAGAGCTGATGTGGACTAAATTAGATACTATATACCAAAGTGCCCAGCACCCAGGAGGTACTCCAGACAATGTTTATTATTTTTCACCTCAACCATTGTTGTTATTAGGATCCAGGGAAGGAGATGTGATGGTTTCTTTGTAGAATATTCTAATGTGTCTTACATATGTAACAATCATGAACTTCTATCTAGCTATAGTGTCTCTTGCTGAAAAAGAACTTATTAATTATTCTGGTCTCAAAGAGACCTACTATTAGTAGCCAACATTGAGAGAGGGATGACTATGTGCCCAACACTAAGTATTTCACACACAGCGAACAATTGACACCTCACTGTGATCCTATGTGCCGGGCACAGTTATTATTCCTTTTATACATGAAGAAATTGAGGAACAGAACTTGCCCGGAGTTGTACAACTGGTAAGTGGAAATGGGTAAGAAGATAGGGAAAAAAGGTAACAGGGAGTTGCTCTAAGACTTTATCCCAAATTCAGTAAATGGATTCCTGAGCTGTTTCTTCTTTCTGGGGCACAGTGGGGAGGGAGTCACCTTACTCCACCTCACGATGTTTCCCTGAGGAGTGGACCCACCATCTCACACCTTCCTGTCCTGGGCCAGATTCAAACAGAAATCAGCCCTCTCCATTTTGACATTAGCCCCTTTCTGAAATGTCCAGATGGACTGGAGAAGGCCTCCGAGATGGGGGCCAGCCAGGGCCTACCAATCACCCTCCCTATGCCACACTGAGCTTCTGTCCACAGAACCAGTTTCATTGAGAAGCCCACCACGAAGGCTCCTTGTTCCCAATCTGCCCCCACAGGGATGAAAGGTGCTCACCCAGGCAACACCAAAGGTATTCCTGCATCCTCTGGGGTCAGGGGCCATGAGATTGGCCACCAGGACTTAGTGCCAAGGATTAGAGGAACACAGACGTGAAATGTGGGCTCTTGATTCAAGTCGAGGTCTGCACATGCCAAGACCTCAAATTCCTCACTTGTCCTGGAGTTGAGTGAATGTGTAAAACGCAGAAACTGAAACACGTTTAATAAACCTCTGCTCTTAGAAGGACCAGACTCCAGATGAAAAACCGCCTTTGCTTCACTGTCTGGGTCACCAATTTGCCCACTGGAAAGTCCACTTTGTGTTCAAAGCAGTCATCCTGTTCAGAGAATCAAAATCAATGTGAGGCCATTGTCACCCTGATTGAGCTACTTCTCCACGCCAAACAAGAGGACGGCAGAAGAGAGGAGGGACCTGGGGTCAGTGAGAAGGCTGCCTGCCAAGGGCCAAGCTGTCCCTGGAGTCGAGATGCCCAGCTGCCTGCAGGTGAGCGGCCTGAGACAGACCTGCTTAGAAGCCCTTGCTCACCTGGCAGGACGCCTGGCCTGGTTAGATAACTATCTGACGGGCTTCCAGAGGGCTGCTCCACCTAGTCAGCAATGGCATCCTCTGCACATGGGTCCACTGCTCTTGTCCTCAATGACACTTTTCAGAGTGTTGGCTCTGGCCCCTTCTAGCCCCAGCCATACCCACCCAGGCTGAGTGAAGTGAGAGCCCTTGGGACTGGGGAAGGAACCCAGGCTGTTCACCAGCCCCTGGGCAACATGGACCCGACTCCAGAATCTGACCTGGAAAAGCTGCCCCTCCACAGAAGACAGCTGACCAAGTCATCAGTGGGTAACAGATGCTCCCCAAAGGAATTCTGCACCCCTCTGTGACCATGTGGGATCCCATTCACCCCTTTCCTTCTCTTTTAGGGTCCTCGGTGTGAGGCCTTTCCTCAGCAGCAGGCCAGCAGGGTATGCTATCCTGAAAGGATGCCCTGACCAGGGCAGGAACTGTGGACCTGTCCTTAAATGAACGAATCAGTCCTGGGGAGTGTCCAGGGGACACTGAGTGTCAATCAAAACAGGTAAATGTAAGTGTTTTGAAATGTAGCTTTGAAAGGTGTGTTTTCAGCTACTGCAGATACAAAGGTACCAGAGCCAACAGCTCTGCTCTAGACAAGACAAAGTCTCCATTAGAAGGCAGCTGGAGCCCCTCGTGCCTCCTGGTCTTAGCTCTGAGGCAGGAGAAATAGAGACGAGATCAACAGAGCGTGGATAGGATGTGGGCCTTGCTGAGCTGAACTTAGACCAGCAGTTCAGACAGAGTGGCAGTCTCTTCCAGCTGAGCCGGCCCACAGGCGTGCCATGCTCTCCTGCTGAAGCCACTTCTGGGACTCACCTGGGCCCTTTAAAGGATACAGATGCTTGGGTCCCCACGCAGAAATTCTCATTTTAGCTGGAGAGGCAAGTGACCCAGATGCAGAGATTCTTAAAACTTCCCGATGACATTTGCATACAGCCAAGTTTGAGGACCACTGGTTCTGGATTCTGGCTTTGTCACCAGCCAGATTGTCTCTATCGCCACAAAGTTGTCCTTAACTTCCCCAAACAGTTTTAACATGTTTTACTTCCAAAAGTAAGTATTATAAGATTATTTTGGCAGACATTGAAAAATTAAGCAAAGAATGGACGATACAATAGAAAATTAATTGCAGAGTAATTGAGTTTATAGTTAATTGTATTCAACAGAAAAGATGACATCTATGTGTTGGTGATGTCTGTGAGGTTAAAGGTTAATGGATCAATGGGGTCTGAAGCAAATAAAACCACAGACTTTATTTTTCCTTTACTTTGAATAATTACAATTACAGATTCACAGAAAGAAAGTCTCATATACCCAGTTCCCCCAATGGCAACATTTTATATAACTACATACAATATTAAAACTAGAACGTTAACACTGATATAATGTTATCTTAGGGAAATGACAAATTTTTTTGGTCAACTTTTAGTTTCTTGGTTTTCATTCATTCATTAAAAAAAAACTTGTAACGAGGTACCAGCTTAGTATTTATCACAGAGTGGTCTACAGATCACCTGCATTGGAAGCAACTGAAAAACTGAATGGTAATGATGAAGAATACAAGTAACAATAAATGTTGGTGAGGATGCAGGGGGAAAAGGTACACTCATACATTGCTGGTAGGACTGCAAATCAGTGCGATCATTCTGGAAAGCAGTATGGAGATTCCTCAGAAAACTTGGAATAGAACCACCATTTGACCCAGTTATCCCACTTCTTGGTTTATAGCCAAAGGACTTAAAATCAGCATATTACAGTAACTCAGCCACCTCAATGTTTATAGCAGCTCAATTCACAATAGCTAAGCTATGGAACCAAACTAAGTGCCCTTCAGCAGATGAATAGTTAAAGAAATGTGGTATATGTACACAGTGGAATATCACTCAGCCATAAAGGATGAAATTACAGCATTTGCAGGTAAATGGATGGTACTGAAGACTATCATGTTAAGAGAAATAAGCCAATCCCCAAAAAACCAAAAGCTGAATGTTCTTTCTGATATGAGGATGCTAACACACAATAAGGTGTGGAGGAAGAATAGAAGTTCATTAGATTAGACAAAGGGAAATGAAGGGAAGGGAGAGAGAGTGGGAACAGAAAAGACAGTTGAATGACTCAGATATCACTTTCCTATGTCACCACCTGTGTAATTCCACATCGTCTACAACCACAAGAATGGGAAGTTATACCCCATGTATGTAGGATATGTCAAAATGCAGTCTACAGTCATGTACAACTAAAAAGAACAAATAAAAAATATAAAAAAATGTTTTAAAAATGCAAATTCCTGAGCCCCATCACAGAGATTCTGAATCAAACCACAGGAGTTTGTGTTTTTGAACGACCTCTTTACAAAACTTTGAAAGCCACTCAACTGCCATGCTGCAGGCAACCAGCTCAGCACAGGAAAAGCACTTAGGAAGAACTAGTGGAGGAGGAGACTGGTGGAGGGCAAGGCAGGGCCTGAAGGGCACCGTGACCCAACCCTGCAAGAACACAGGGAAGACATCTAGTCTCCCGGGGTGAGCGGGGAGGCACTTGGGAGGCTGAGAATATTTAAGGTGGGTTTTGACTAACCAGCAGGAGTCTGGCAGTTGGACTGGAGAATAGGATCCCGGCCCTCTCTTCAGCACGTGCCTTCCCTCTGCCTCAGAAACAGAGTTTCTCAAATAGGAGCTGCTGAGCAGTAGGGAGGATGACTCATTGCATGTCCACAATGCCTGTACAACAGAGGTGCTCAATAAATGTATGGTGAACAAAAGCATGAGAAACAGGGCTGGCAGGCTGGGTAGTGAAGAATGAATGGAAGGTCAGTTGGTGGATGATGGGATGGAGGCCTGAGTGGGTGGACTCATTCAGGAGGAGCGAGGCTGGGAGAGGCCAGGCTCCTGGTCCCCAAGGGCTCCAGAGTTCTTCCCTGCGGCACCCAAGGGGAAGGGCTGGGCCTGTTGTGAGCAGAAGCAGCAGGGCTGTGTCTCAACCCTCTCATCCTGTAGAGTTAAGCCCCAGACGCTTTAAGGCCCTACGGAACCAGCTGACTTTGAGTCTGAGCTAAGTGGCCTTCACCCAGGGGAAAAAATAAGACATTTACCCTGAAAGGACTCTCTGCTCTCTTAATAAGTATATTAATTTTAAATGCCTGACACAGAATCATAAACTCTCCTTCTCGGAGGATCACGGCCAGAACTCTGCTCAGGGAGGAGAGCTGAGCCGGGCCCCGTTAGCTGCGGCGAGGGTGGGAGTCAGCTGTTCCAGGGGACAGGCTTGTGAAGGTCACTCCTGAGGAGGGCTGGGGTGGAAGGAGCAAGCGCTGCTCACTCTTATTTTCTGCCTTCCTGGGAGGAGTGCCCCTGGGTTCCAGGCCTGGATCAAGAGATTCCAGGTGGGGCTTCCGAACTCTGGTTTTCTCTCTGAAGGTGGGCTGGTGTTCAGGGTGTGTCTGTGCAGAGGCAGGGCAATGGCTGGAAGGACATGTCCTGCCTGAGGAGTTCAGTGTGCCCTTAGCCCTATGACATAGACACCTTGTGCACTTCTACAAGATGCAGACCCTGGCCCTCATCTGCAGAGCTGCCAAGTTGTAGAAACCCCAAATCAGCTGATTTGTAGTATTTCTCAAGTAGACACACTGACGTTTGAGAACTATGCTGCGAGGAAACTATGTCCCCAAAGCTGCATTGAAACAGGTGGTAGTAGGAGGTCACTGAGGTTCAAGTCTGGACCCCTCTTGACCTTGCTGAGACTCTATTTGCTCGTCAATAAAATAGGATTAATAATCTGCATCTCAGAGGGCTGAGTACAGATGGGAGGGACTTCCAGGCAGAGTGACTGCTACTCAAGAGTCCCCTAATTTAGTTGAGTCTGGATCAGGCATGAAAAGAAGTGCTAGTCCCAGTGGCTGTGTTGCAGGGCCGAAAGAAATCAAATGCACTCAAGAAAATTTATGTCATGGCCCCACGAAACTTGTAATGTATGTTACATATGTTTCCAATTTCCCAGATGGGCTTATTTATGGATTCTTTTCTATAAACCTATACAACAACACCGAGCCTTTAGGCCAGATCTGTCCCACTCAACCCCAAGCAGCCCACTTGACATTTTTAATTAAACATTTTGTTTTACTTAATGATCTCGTGTGCTTAGTCTGGTAAGGCCTATTCCCTACCGGTAGAGTGTGAGAAGCTTTGATAAAATGTGAAAAGCTGTGTTCTTTCCCTGATGGTGCATTTGCAGGAAAAGAGGAGGCGAGGAGGTCTCAATAGTTCACTCAAGTCAAAAAAGCCTCCGCCATCTGACTCTGCAAACTGTGAAGCAGGTGTACTGCGCAGTGCGATGGGGGAGGCGCTCCCAGGCCTGTGTGTTTTCTCCATTCTTGTGTCTTCGTTGCTGGGTGGTGGGCACTTGCCCAAAAGACTCATTCCAAAGCTTTTGCACCACTGAGAAGCCCAATGTGTCGGATACCCTGTGACTCATTACATGATTTTTTTTTTCCTGAAGAAATCTGAACACAGAGAACTAGAAGCTGCAGGGGGGAAAGCAGTTCTGATTTGTTCTAGGACATGTAGACATTCGGAATCAACCAGGACAGGAGGACTGAGCGGATGACAACTGAAGACTGTGCTCATTTCCTATCGATGAAAAGGCCAGTTCAGTAGTACCCCACATTTCAGAGAATTGCAGAGCTATTTGGTAGAAATAAAGGAACAATTTCAGAAATGATTCACAGATTTGGGTTAATATGGAGCTTTAAGTTTTGGGGTCATTGTCTGGGGTCCTGTGGCAGGGGACTTTCTGAAATGCCAAAGCTTATCACTGCGGCTCCCAGAGCATCGCCAGAATTTATGGACCTAAATGCATAGCTGTGGGGCCCACCTACAGGCCAGACCAAGTTTCAGTAAAGTATCTTCTTATACCTATGGGCAGAAATAACATGTGCACCAGCTAAACACATTGCAAAGTTCTCTTTAAGAATTTCAGGCAGTAAAAAATAATATTCTCAGACACTTGATCAAAACTGATCGATGACAAGCACTAGGCCCATAACTGTGCACTTCAGCAGAAATAAAATTAATTAAATGAGGCATGGGGTGTGGGCTTTTGTCCCCCCTTCAATATTTGTATTGCTGCTAAAAATCTATACTTTTAAACATACTTCACCACTGTCATTCATTAAAGCTGCATATGTGCTTATCTGGCTTTGATCACATAGACCACAACTGAAGAAAGTGGGGTGTCCCTGGGCTAATGCACCTTGAACAAGAAAAGGTCTATGTCCCCCACACCAAGCAGTGTGAGCTGGAGGAGGGAGAATGGGCCTAAGCCTAAGCAGAGATGGCTCCCTCGTAACCTGGCCCAACATGACCAACGGGCCTCGGAGGACTGGCTGTTAAACTGGGTCTGCAATAAAGCAACAGGGATCAATCAGCATCTGGACACGCAGAGGTATTTCGGATTCAGTGAGGGGCCATCATTTTCCTCCGTCTTTCTCCTGCTCCTTACCTGGTCTGTAGCTGCCCTTGGTCTTGAGCCCCTTCTGTGTGATTCTCAGCATGTCGAGGATCTGCATCTGTTAATTCCTCGGGGGATCTTCCCATTGTCTTTGAGGCTTCTGCCTCCTAGACTAGCAGTTGACCATCTCCTCCTGCCCATCTCGCCCAGCTGGGCTGGTTTCCTAAAGCCCTGCTCTCTGAGTTACTTTCAGAATTTTTCTGTGGTTGTATATACAAATGGACCAGATAGAGGTGGTTACAAGTTGAAGTTCATGGGCAAAGTTTGCCCCAAAGATGCTGTACCTGGAGTGATCCATTTGTAGACAGTGGACAGTGACACTCTCCTGGCCTTTCGTCAAGGAGGGATTCCTTGCACTGTGCATCCCTGATGGTCCTGCTCTAGGCCCCCAATGACAGCAAAGCAAAAAGCAGGACCAGAGGTCTGGCTTTAACCTGAAGTTCTACATCAGTGATCTTCCCTATTTTATCTTTGTAATTCATTGAAGTGTTTTATGCTTCTCCAGAATATATACTTATACGTTTTAATATAATCCTTTTCTCTAAATCATGCAGAAAATATGAACCTCTCACCATATTACCACATTGGCCCAGGGTCAAATTTCCCTGTTTGATAAAAATAGACATTTAATCAAAAGTAATTCTTGCCAGGAATGCAGTTAGCCCCATAACATAGGGCAGAAAACTGAGGCTCAAAATTTAAATGACTTTTCTGAGTTAACCTGGGTTTTGATTAAAAAATCAGACCCAAATCTCTATGCTTGCCCCTTCCATTCAACTGAGGTCCTTTACCTTTCAGGTTGGCCTGCAGCCCTGTCACTTGCAGAAGCCACCTGGAACTGTCTCAGCTTTCAGAGAGTGTGGAGGATGATCCCTCTGTCCTGCTTCCTATGTCCTATGTTCCCACAGCAGCAGCCATCGGGATTGCACACAGCCTCCCTGTAGCTGAAGAACTGCAGTGAGGAGTTCAGGGGCCAGGCCTCTGTTTCTCCCCATACGTATAATTGGATTATGGATTTGGCTGCTGCCTCTGAGAGGGACAATTGTCAGAGTTGGGGTTGGGCAAGTTCGGTGTCCAGAGTGGAGATGGGCTGTTTGGAAGCCCTGGAGAATGTTCTAGATCCTAGCAACCTGGACCAAAGCAGAGCCCTGCCTGACCACCTACTTCTACAAGGGGTAGAAGTGAGTTGAGGGGCTGGGGTGCTCCTTCTTCAAAGTGATAGGCACTGGCCTAGGTGACAGCCACTGTGAGGATGAAGTAGGCAGTGGTCTGGTCCCCTACGTTGACCTCCAGGCAGCAACACCTGAGTGGCCAGGCTGACCTGACATTGGTCAGCAATGAGCCACACAGGCGGGGCCTGGGCTCCATGCCTGGGCAGGCTTCAGTCACTGTGGCCAAAGTCCTGATGATGTTCAGGAGGGGGCTTTCATAACAAGCTCCTGGACATCCCTGATGGACCACCGTGCTCCTAGGGGAGGCAGTTCAGATGCCTCTGTCCAGCATGCTGACTTCCTCTCCAGCTCATCTCCCATTCCTCCTCCTGTCGCTGACCCTTGGCCACCCCAAAGCTTCTTCTTTCTCTTGTCCCTTCATCCATGGCTTTTACTTCTGCCCAGACCATCTTCCTGCTGTGGTCACCAAGCTAAGCCCTGCTTATCCAGTGAGAGTTCAGCACCAGTGCCACCGTCTCTCAGGATCCCTCCTGATCATCTGCACTAGTCTGCACATCTCCAGCCTTCTGTGTTCGCCTGGCCTCACAGCTGTTAGCACTCCTCCTCTGCCCTGTCACTGGACTTGGAGCCCTTGAGGCCTCTTCTTCTCCAGTGCTAAATGGGAGATACTAAGTCAGTCAGTTTTGGATACATAAATGCCCAAGACTTGCTACCACATAGAACTTGGCCAAGCAAGAATAATGAGATCCTGCCAACAATAACAATAACCGCTGCCTTGTATTGATTGCAAATGGTGTGCCAGGCATGGTGATGGGCAGTTGACATATATTAGCTGAATTAATCCTCAGAGCAGTACTGTGTGGGTTGTCATTTCCATTTTACAGGTCAGGAAACTAAGCCTCAGTCTGCCCAATGCATCAAGAAAAGGGGACGGTGGCTGATCAGAGATGTGAATGGAGATCTATTGGAGAGGTCTGTGCTCTTCATTGATGTCTTATACTAGCTAGAGCTCAGCCTTAGGCAGGTGCCCTGGCTTTCCTCTACTGCAGTCTGCAGTCTTAGCCTGACTCACTCACTCAACCAGCCATCCAGGCAAAGCCTGGGCCCCCCAAGGCTCTGATCCAGCCCACAAGCATCTTTCCTGGGGACCTCAGCCATGATTAATTTGCCCAGAGCCCCCCCTCTTCCCTTTTCTAGCTCATGTCCCCACAAGTGCCCACCCTCACCTCAGCTGACTGTGGGAGGGGGAAAGAAGAACAATAACACGTATGATCTAGAATAGCTTGTCTGTGTGACAAGGAGCTGACATGTCAGTGAGCCTCTTCCTCCCAGCCTGAGCATCGCTGGGCCTCATCCTGTCTGCAGGAGCCCTGACATTGATGAATGAGGATTTTAAAGTCAGTCCACACTTGCAGGAAAAGCCAGCTCTCCCGAGAAGTCTGGCTGCCGGCAGCAATCCACAGAGCTGCCCACATGGCTGTGCCACCTGGGCTGGACACTGCCTGGGGCAGTCCTGGGAGAAGCAAATGAGGGAGGGGACACTGCAGTGTAGACCCTGGGCCCTCAAGGTCAACGTAGAATGCTGCCTCCACTTTGGGGACCACTACCCGGACTGTTTCCTTTCTGCCCACAGCCTCTTGGAGGGATCTTTAGCCAGCAGGCCTGAGCCAGCTCTTAATTATGCATGCTAATAATGGGGCGGGTGCTGTGGTCTGGAGAATCTAACATGGCAGATAACCACTCACTCAGTCTAACTTTCCTTCGTACTGCGGTTGTGTGGTTTTTCAGCTTCTTTCTGAACACAAGCCTCCTTGGTGTTGACCAAGCTCATAGGATGTCACCCTTTGCAAAGGTGAGAGGCTACCAGCCCTGCTTCAGACCTGCATTGCTTTGTTGTCTGCCCTGGGGCTGCAATCCTACACCTCCAGGAGGAGAGGAAAGGAGAGGAGGGGAGGGGAGGGGAGGGGAACTGTGAAAGACAAGGGTTTTTTGGGTTATTAGTTGTCAAATGGACTTTCACTGGTGGTTTGCACAGCTCTGGGCTAGGGACAACATGATAAGTCCCTCACACTGTGAAGAGAGAAGCATGTGGTGGATATTCACCAGCATATCCTTCTAGCACCATTCTCTACCTTGGTCCTGCCAAGCTGATTGCTACTGACAACATCAAGGGGCATAGTTTCAGTGGCACAGTCCCTCTATTCAATGTCACAACACCCATCAAACAGTCTTAGATCTCCCAAGGTTCTGTAAACATCTCTGTCATCTTGCCCCTTAGACTCAGGTGCCTGCTCTTTAGGGTGGCTCCCTGAACACTGCTATACCTTTGTATGGCCTCTAAGCTCTCTCCAGTTTCCCCTTTTTTGAGTGCCTTCTCTTTTCTACCAGAACCCTGCCCAATAGGGTAGGATACTTAAGCAATGGAACCTGGAAACCTTCCTCTGGTTCTACTGGAGAACAACTCAGAAAAGCTTCTGGAAGCTGTTGGGTAGAGCCTGGAGATACCAGGGCACATCCTGAAGGCCAAACGGGCCATGAGAGATTGGCTAAACTGGAGCTGTCTCAAAAGATGCTGCCATGAGAAATGGCCAGAGAGGAGATTAAGGAGGCTATGGGGGAGCACCCTTGAGTTAGCAATGTGGGGAGTCATGAGAGATGATGGGGAGCATGTCACTTTGTCAAGAAACTGCCTGGTATCAGCAAGAACTTGCAAAATCCCCCACAAGGGAGGAAGCTGCATTTGGACATCTCCCAGGTCACTTAGCCACAGAGAACCACTGACAGCATGAGCCAAGTAAAAAGATCCTCTTTCTCCCTGTCCTGACCCTGGATAGACAGGAATAGCTCTGAGTTGAGGCAGGAGGAAAGGGAAGACCAGGAGGACCGTGAAGAGCAAGTAACTGCAGGGTTCAAGTCCAGGTCATGCTAGGACTGGGGCTGGCAGAAGCTTTTCATTGGATGAGCAACTGAAGCTTTGATTTAGGTTAAACTGTCCTTTAAAAAAATTGACACAGAATAACAACATATTTATGGGGTATAATATGATGTTTCAATTCAGGTATACGATGTGTCATGATCCTGGTAACCAGTCCTGGTAACTAATCCTGGTAACTGGCACTTGTAGCACCTCAAACATTTATTGTTTCTTTGTGATGTGAACTTTCAAAATCCTCCCTACTTGCTATTTTTTAAATATCTAATTGTCTACCATAGTTATCCTACATGTGATGGAAGTCTTTCCTCCTATCCAACCACAGGCCGTACCAGTTAGCCATCCTCTCTCTCCACCACCCCCTCCTAGCCTCCAATACCCACTATTCTACTCTCTACTTCTGTGAGATCAATTTTTGTATCTTCCACGTATAAGTGAGACCATGTTGTCTATGTCTTTAACTGAGCTTTTTAATAACTTGAAGTGGGGGCAGAGGGAGACTTCATACTGAAGAATGATTGGAAAGGTTAGAAGATCTGAGTCCTGTGGATGTGGGGAGGGTGGGGGTAAGGATGCATGTCAGAGAACGGGTGTGGATGGCAATATGAGGGAGAGGGAACATTTCCCCATCAAGTCCAGCTATTTAAAAACTTGATATTAAAATTGATGTTTTTAAAGGCATGTAAGTCTTTGGGTTCTGCAAGACTATGGACTAGATACAAAATATAAGATCAATCCTGTACCCCAAGAGGATTGAAATGAATCGAGAAGGTAGTGATATTAATAAAAAAAGGAAATATAGGGCTCGTGATATAACTCAGCTGGTAGGGTGCTTGCTTCAAATGCACAAGGCCCTGGGTTCAATCCCCAGCATCACTAAATTAATTAATTAATTTAATTAAATGTTGAAGGCAAACCATCAGGTCACAGTTCATCTACCAGGTTATATCTAAGGACAAACTGTAGATGAGATACACATTCATTTCCACAGCTCTCCCAACCTTCCCAGAGCAGGGGCTGTGCTAAGCACTGTTGGGGGATGTGTGTGCCTTGGACAGAACTGCAGGCGTGAAGAGGACATAGCCACTTGCTTCTAGGAGCTCACAGCCCAGTGGGATATTTGATTATATTCTGTTCTTTATAATCTCCCCAAGTGGTCAACTGCTGGCATCAGAATAATCTCGTATGCATTTCCTGAATATCTACAAGCCACACTCTATATTGGTCACTGGGGGGACCAAATTTCCTAAGTCATATAGCTGCCAGCTTGCATCAGGTGCATGTCAGACATTCAATAAAAACTAAAATGTTACAGTGTAGGTATGATGAACCCAAGAAATGTCCTCAACGGTGGGAGCGGGTCAATGTGAGTCCTTAGTGGACCCTGGGCTAACTTCATTCTTCTTTCTGGATATTTATTTTCTAAACATCTATCAAACTCCTGCTCTCTGCTAAGTAGGTAGCAATATATGTAATAGGAATGTAACAATGAGTAAGATCCAATCCTTGCCTTCATTGAACTTGACAGCTAGCAATAGAGATGGATCAGTGGACCATTAAGAGCAATACCACATTTTAGGTGTCACACTGGGGAAAAATCAGGTGCAGGGAGGTTAGTGAAAAGTGGTAGCTGACCCAAGGCTAGGGAGGCCAGGGAGTGCAGAAGGAGATGTGCCTCCATGTTAAGAAGCCACTCAGGGAAACCACAGAGGCTTGTTTGAAAAACAGTGGGCAGGAGGGATTGGGCCAAAGGATTTGTGTGGAGCAATAGGTAATGGACAGTCTCACTCACTGGACTTTACTCTTTCTGGAGCTGCCAATAGGTTGTAGTTGGGGGAAGTGCTGCCGGCCATCAAATGTTCATTTTGGCAAGATAAACTCTAAGTGGTAGGTGAAGCATGGACTGTGGGGTAGGATTGGAAATAGAAAAACCTGTCAGGAGGCTGTGGAAATAATCCCAGCAAGATGTGATGTGGGTATCCGGATGCAGAGGTTGGACCAGAGGCCAGAACTCAGAGCCTTCAGAAGGAAGAATTGACCAGAACTAACAGACAGGCTGGGAAAATGGAGAGGACATAAGGACAGCCCCCCGGACCCTGGCCCAGCTCCCCCGCTATTTACTAGCTGTGAGTAGGTGGGGAGCCTCATTCCAGCTGGCTCGGATCTGGTCACACTCCTAGCTACTCCTGGCCAGCAATCGACCCCCAGCAGGCCTTGGTGGGCAAGGCCAGGATGCTGCCTCTGTGCTCAGAATGTACCAGGTTGAGCCCCCTGTGCCCATCTATGTACACGGGGTGTCCTGCGAGTTCCCCCACTCAGCTCGGATCAATCTCCAGGCCCACCAACTGCAGCAGAGTTCCACAAAAATCACATTTTCCTCTTTGAAGGCAGCCTTTGCAAACAGAGCGTTCTTAATCGAGTAGATATTTAGATCTGTGTACCTCCTGTGAAAGGTGCAAGGCTCCCTGCGGTGACATCTTAATGGCCAGGGGCACGGGGAGGAAGGTAAATACCCTTTACCTTTGCTGCAGCCCGGGAATTTTCCTCGTTTGTCAGATATGATTAGCTGTTACCCTTCTGGTCTCCCATTGTTATTCAGGTCCCCACTCTTCACAGTCACACCCCTCTGGATGCTCACGCCTTGCTTTCTCTCCAGCTCTCTCTCCCTCTGGTGGCACCCTGACTGGCTAGTAATTTATGTATGACAATATGAGACTAATTCAGTTATTATGTCAAAGGGAAATTGAATCTGGGGTTTTAGTGCCGCATCTGGGAGAAATCTTCCAATGAATCTGGAGTGGAGAAAAAAGCCTCAGAGTTCGATTCATCCGCTTGTCACCCTGTCGGCAAGATTAAGTCATTATAGAGGGCTAAACCAGGGCCAGAAATGGGACTGGGGAAGAAGGAGATAAAGGGAATGAGAAGGGGGCGGGAAGCAGGAGGACAGGGAACCGGGTGGGGGCAAGATGGGCCAGGGCCCGGGGGCAGTGGGTGGGCCAGTACCGAGGACTCCCTGTCGCTCTGCTCTGGATACTCCCCTGTTTACCCACACAGCGGTCTGAGCAATGTGAGAGCCAGGGGACAGATGGACAGGGAGGAAGTTCAGTGGGAGGACATTTATGCAAACAGTAGCATGTCTCTGCTCCAGGGCGTCTTAAACATTGTGTGAGTTAAGATCTGGCTTCCCTGCCCAGTACTGGATTGGAGGACTTTGCTCTGTGCCAAGGTGGCATTTCTGCTGGGTACTCAGGCTCAGGTAAGGAGGAGGCTCCCTGGGCCCCTGCACACAGTTGAGCCCAGGAATGCAGAGATGTGGGTGAGGTTCTGGGATAGGAGAAGGAGCCCCACATTTGAGGGATGGTGAGTGTGTTTATCCTCAGTTGAGCCAGAGAGCACAAGATGGGGGGGGTGCATTCCTTGAAGCCCCAACTGGAATGGTGAGGAATAAGGACCAGCCAATCCATGTCTATGACCAAATGTAAAAGAATCAGGTTCTCAGGAACTCTAAAAATATTTTCTAAGGTTGTTCCACCTTCTAAGATGCCCCAACCCTGCTGACATCTATGCGGTCATTAGCTGGATTTATTTTCTCCGTCATATGCTGCTGTCACCCCCTCTCTGTGGAAATGCTTGCTGGGTTTGCTCTGACTGTGTTTCCTCTCCTCCACCCTCATGGTTTTCCCATTCTCGGCAGCTCAGGTGGCTAAGTGGCTCTTTAGCTGGTCGCTCCTTCCTTCTCCAGAGGAGGTCCAGGGAAGGCTTGGCAAGGGGAAATGCCTTGCACCAAGAATGTGAGCTGCCATGTTGGTGTTCTTCTGGTCGTTTCTGGGCCCAGCTTTGAATGTCTCTCTGAACCTCAACTTTTGCTTCTCATTAACCGAGACCCACCACTCACATGGGGAAACTCTGAGTTGCCTGGTTACCATGACGACAAGTTTCCCTCCAGACTTAGGGGCATCATCTTTGCCTCTTAGAAGCCTTCAGCTCCAGGAACGAATACCAGAGGTCATCCAGGGCATGCCCCTGCCTCCAGGCAGGGCAGGGAAAGAACCAGGTCAGGAACCAATTGAAACCACCTCCACCAACTCTCCTTGTCTACTTCCCTGGCTCATCCATAGAAAAACAAGTTTCCCCCCAAGAAAAAGGAGGACATTCAAATTAAAATGAAAGAGTTCAAAATAACCCTCAGTTCTTAAATCACGTCAATTTGACTGTTTCTTTCACCACCCACACATCAGCTTCGACCAGACACCCACCTACCAGTACTTGTGCAAAAGATATTGGCAGCTGCTACTAACCCAAAAAGCGTCTGGGCTCTCAGAGTGGCTTTGTTCCCAACGTCTCTCAGTTCTTTGTGTTGCTGGAGCTTTTTCTACGTCTAACGAGGGTCCCAGTGCCCTGAGCAGGACCCTCAGCTGTTGTAGCCCTGCGCCCTGCCTCCTCAGCCAGAAAGAGGATGTAAAGGTCCGTGCTTCTCCCCCACCCCTACCATGCTGTTTAAGGCATGTCTCTGTTAATTGGACTGTGTCATCCCAGGGTTGGTTATTTATTAATAGATATTCGGAGGCCTGGATACGTTTATCATGATAACCAGAAGATTTAAGAGAACCAAGGAACAGATGGGCATTGCCGAATGTGAGGGAGGGGTCTGTTTGAATTCCAGGCACACCTTGCCTTGTTCATGGTAGGGAAGAGCATCCATCATTGTTCCTGGAGAGAGGCCTTCTCCGTCAACAGGAGAGCTCACAGGCAGTGTGATGGGCCGGCCCAAGCCACTGAAGAGCAGGTCTCCTTCAGTTCTTGTCACTGGGGAGCCTTGGAAGATAGGGCTGCCTCGGAGGTGCATTCTGATAAGTCGGATGTTCCTAACTAGGTAAGGGAGGACAGGTTCCAGGAAACAGTGGGCTGGTTACAAGCTTAGCACTTGTTCCCAGGCTCGGGTTGGGTCCTGGCATGGGGTCACCATCAGGGGTCATTTGGTTCATTCTCCTGCCTCAGGGCCCAACTACAGAGAAAATACTTTGAAGAGCTAGCTGCAGGAAGTGAACTCTCTTCCTTCTAGAGTGTTCTGATGAAGAACATGACATAGCTCCCTACAGTCGTGCACAACTGCTGGCAGCCCCGTTCCTGACACCCTCCCCAGAGTCTCATACTGCAGTTAGCCAGAGGAACCAGATGGCCAGGGCGGTCTGAGCAGACAGGTAGGGGCCGGTGAGGGGCCTCACACTGCCTCCCCCTTACTCTCTCCCACCTGTGCTGTTGCCAGCTCGGCTCCAGGACGTCCCTCAGTAGAGACTAAAGCCAACACCCAGCCACTTGTCAGTTCAGGGCTCCTGAGTCCATTCATGTCTTTGAAAAGTTCATTCAGACTTTGGTTCAAAGTAAGGAGGTCAAGTGCAGGTTTTGTGGACCCAGCTTAGGCCAGCTGGACAGCAGGACCCATGCTCCCTTGTACCTGTCACTGCAAGGCGGCCATCTGAGGGCTCTCGAACCAGTGGGGCCAAGGGAGGGCAGGCCAGGCCAGACACCTCATGTGCCTCCCCCTACTGGTGGGTTTTCCAGAGGCAGAATGTGAGAGCCAAGCCAATCAGGCTGCCTGGACTGTGCAGACTGCTTCATCCTGGTGGAGAAGGCAGGAAAGGACATCAGGAGAGGCACTTGGGGGACATCCAGGCAGAGAGACTTCAGGTCTACATAGGCAATGGGTACCAAGGGACACTGGCCACATGGATGAGGCTCCAGGACAGAACCTCAGGACTCTGTCCTTTCCCTGCTGGCTTCCGCAGGCTGGGAAACGAGGCTGCAGAGACGAGGCTGAGGCTGCAGGTGAAATAAGAACTTTCAGCTAAGGCAAGAGGAGGGGAGCCGGGGAGAGGCAGGGTGCCAGCCAGGCTATTTCAGAGCAGGACTGATGCCCAGGAAGACAAAAAACCCAAATAAACCAAGGCTGGATTTAGGAATGAACTGCGTTACACGTTGTTGGTGGCTTGTCCTTGCCAGCTTTGCTTTGCTTGGGCACACAGTACAGTGTTAATTATATAAGCAACGCATTATTGTGAACATTGAAATATTGCCAGTGAGGCAAAATCTTCATGATCTCTACCCAATCCCCTCCCAATGCCACTGTCCACCTTAAAGGAACTCACAATGTTCAGTTTAGCTTCAGATGAGTAGTTAGGCTGAGAGATAGGCCATAGAGACAGATGGATAGATGATCAATCAATCGATAGATGGATAATAAAGATGGATGATAAAGATAGATGGATAGATGATATAGATAGATAAAGATAGTTAATAGACGATAGAGGAAAAGATATAGATAAATGACAAACAGATGATAGATGGGTACTTAGAGATGATCAATAGATGATGGATAGCTATAGATAGATGATGGATGATGGATGGATAGGTAGGGATAGATGATATTTATGTGATTACATTCAGTTAAAAATATTCCTCCACACTCTTGTCATGCCATCAGAGAGGATAGTGCTTCATTCATTCATTCATCATGGTGTTCCATTGATAAGAGGTGCCATAGTTCAACTATAACCCTACCGATGGATATTGATTGTGTTGTTTTCCTGTTGTGTAATGGTGAGCACCCTTTCACATGGCTTTGGCAGATTTTAAAATAGGTTCATGAGTGACGGGTGGGGACAGGAGTCCCTTGCGATCTCAGAGGGCCTGAAGTGTGAAGAAAAGGAGCTGGGATTGAAGTCAGGCCCCTGAAGAGTCTCCAAATGACTACTGTGCCCGGAGCCTCCCACCTGGAGCTCAGGCCCCCTGCATTCTGGTGGATCCTTGGTGACCTCACGGCCTGCTGCTGGCACAAGCAGCCATGTTCCACCTTGCATGTCACAAACTGTGTCCTGGCCTGATCCAGGCAGGTTAAAATGAGAGCCCAGTGTTGGAGTGATAATAATGCTCTCACTGAGCTGATTTCCAACAGACTCACTCCCTCCCGAAAATGATCACAAACAATATTTCTACAGCAGCCCCAGCTGAGGGACAGGTGCTATTTTGAGCTGTTTTCAGTAATTGGTAAATGCAGAGATGAGTGGGAGGAAGCACGAGGGCCCTCTGGATGCAGTGCTGACGTCATGGGTGAGTTTTCAGAGACGTGGGTTTCCTGTGTGGCTTGGGGAACAGTCTCTCCCCTGATCACGTGTTTTTGGGACCGCTGGGCAGCAGGTGACTCCTTTGTTCTCAAGTCCTTTGCATAGCTTCAGGCCACCTTGGGCTGTGGCTGGTGTGTACTCTCAAGTCTCATAAAAGATCTAAGCAGCCTGCCAAGGGGCCAGGGAGATCAGCTTGAAAGGCAGAGGGCGGTTTGTTTGTGTTTTATGGAGAGGAGTCTGCTGAGAGGCCTTCTCTCTCTCTGCCCCCATCTGCTTGCATGTTGGCAGAGCTCCTTCTACAGAGCTTGGAGGGAAGTCACTGTTCCTAGTGAGGGCAGGGGCTTTGGGGCTGGGTTTTGACGGAGTGCATATCCTGCCTCTTGCTCTGGATACCTAACACCATGCCTTGATTTACTCATCTGAAAAATAGGCATAATAATATTTGTCGTCCCCCTCCCCCACCCCAGAACGTTTCAGTGAAGACACACTGAAAGGAAGCAAATCCATCACCAAGCCCAGTGGCATGTGGCAAATGCTCAAGAGGTGGCAGCCACTTTTAATACTGTCACACTGTGTTGCAGTGGTCTCTTTGCTCTTCTACTAGGTTGTGAGTTGTTCTGGAGATCAGAACCATGTTCTCCATTGCATTCTCAGGTCAGGTTCTCAGACGAGACTGAATGAGACAAGAACAACTTGGAGGGGAAGGATTGATTTTGGCTCATCGGTCAGAGGATTCAGTCCCTGGTGGTCCAGTTTCATTCTTCTGGGCCTGAGGTGAGGTGGAACATCATGGCAGGAGAGCATAGTGGAGGGAAGCTGCTCAGTTCATGGTAGGCTGCAAGGGGAGAGAGAGAGAGAGAGAGAGAGAGAGAGAGAGAGAGAGAGAGAGAGAGAGAACAGGGCCAGAAGATAAACCCTTCCAGGGCATGATCCCAGTGTCCTACTCCCTCCAACTAGGTCCCACTTCCTGTAGTCCATTCAAGCATCAGTGGGTTAATTCTTCAAGGATAAATTCACCATTGAGGTCAGAGCCCTCAAGATCCAATCATTGTCTGAAAGCCCCACCTCTGAACCTTGCTGCATATGGGCCCCATGCTTTCAACATGAGACTTTGGGGACATTTCAGATCCAGACCATAAGGCTTTGCAACTTCTCCCATGAAGCTGTGATGTCTGTTTCCTCTCTGTTGGTTCCTGGGATGACCATAGGAATGTGTTGACCAATAGAAGTCCATGGAAGAGATGCTGAGTGACCTCCAAGCCCAGGCCTCAAAGACCTTTTAGTTTCTGCTCTCAGCCTATTTCTGCCCATGGCCACCATGAGAGGAAGTCCAGGATGGCCTCCTGGAAGGGGAGAGTATATACAAACTGGCCTCCATGCCAACCCGCCTCCTCTCCCACTAAAAGTCTCCAGATATAAGTGAGACACATGGAGGAATCTTGGCTTCCAGTAGACCCGCCGATGGCAGCCACAAAGGTGACCCTGGTGACACCAGCAGAGGCTTCCTCCACATTGTACAATCACGAGCAAATAGATGGTTGCTATTTTAAGCCAAGTCTTGGTGAGGTTTTTCAGCAGCAATAGATAAATGAGACAGGAAGTTTGGGAAAAAGTCATCTTGATGTTCCTAAGAGACAAAGGAGGGAAAGTTGTGCATGGCCAGAGCGAACCACAGAGTGTCAGAAAACAGAATTGCCCAGGTGCAGAGAAAAGGCTGTGGCAACCCCGGGGCAGGTGCTCTAAAACAGACGACACTCAGGAGGGCCAAGGGGCTCTCAGACACGAAATGCTGATGTTGTCATCACCACTGAAACTGCCAAGGACCATGAGGACAGTGTCAAAGGAACACACCGTGGTGCCCTAGGAGCTCTGTGGGGGCTCAGACGGAAGGGGCAGGGCAGGGCAGGGAGGTCCTCATCCAGATGAGCACGAGTCTGACACAGGCCTGCAGGAAGGGTACCACAGTGGGCTGGAGTACCAGGGACAATGGAGTGGACACACCTGAGACTTTCAAAGCAAGAGGAATAGGGATGAGAAGAGCCCACTCTTCACTGGACCTTGTCATGTTGACAGTGCTCCCCTCTGCTAAGTTCTATCAGGGAAACCACTTCCAAATCTGGAGGAAGGAGAAAAACAGCTGAGAAAACCAAAGTCCAAATAAGATGAGGCAGGAGCCAGATTGCACTTGGACTTTTGGAGATTTTTATGCCCTGGCCAAAGTGCATGTCGAGCTTGAGAAGAGCTTTGCACAGGAAGGTGGACGCAGTGGGTGCACCATTAGTCACTGCTTGGTGGGCGCTCGGGGGTGTCAACCCACCTAGAGTTGCTTGGCAAGAGCACAGATTCCTGCCCACAGACTTCCCAACTTCCCAGCCAATTTATAATGTCAGATTCTATGGGTGGGGAGCAGGAGTCTTCTATGTACTTAGCAACTACGTGCCCACCACTGCCAGGCAATGTTCTAAGCAACACAGACATCTTCAGAACAATCCTACGTGGGAGACTACACAGGTGGATTATTCCTTATCTGAAATGTCTGGTTTCCAATGTCTGGTTTTGGGGGTTTGGCAACATTGGCACAAACTTTACCAGTATGGCATCTCTAAGCCTCAAATTCAAAATCTGAAGTGAACCATCATGGTCAAAAAGTTTCAGATTTTAGATTAGGGATGCTCAGTTGCTGCTGTTTTCGTGATAATAAAGCTGAGGTCCGGAGAGGTTGATTGAGCCAAGTCACAGCAAAAGCAAGAGATGGGACTTGAACATGAGGACCCAATCTGGCTCTAGACCCCATGTTTGTAACCATTAGGCTCTCCTGCCATTTGTCTATTCCTAGCGAGTTCCACAGGCTTCCTCCTCACACTGACACTTGCAAACCACTGCTCTAAAGAATCTGGAAATTGGAGAGGTCAAGGTTGTGCCCAACTTCAAAAATGAGGAAAAATAATATCCCAGCTGTCATCCTCCGTAAAGCCACGGCAGGGTTATCAAATAGATGGCTGTGGTTACTGAGAGGAATGGTGAGCACCAGGAATCAGCATGGGTTCACTAAGCATGAGTCAAGTCCAAATGAGCTCATTTATTTTACTGAGAACAAAGCTGGACCAAAGAATCAGGAGTGCAGTGAATATTTCCCAGTACATTTCACTCTGGTCCCCCTGAAGATTGGTTCAGTTTGGGG
This sequence comes from Marmota marmota marmota, assembly GCF_001458135.2. Classification (NCBI taxonomy): domain Eukaryota; kingdom Metazoa; phylum Chordata; class Mammalia; order Rodentia; family Sciuridae; genus Marmota; species Marmota marmota. Next base: position 4,425,748 of record NW_026000242.1, on the reverse strand, counting down.
GCAGGTCTGAGAGAATTGAACCAATGCAACAAGAGGAAAACCTTGCTTGAGGCTTTGGAGAAAGGGAATCCAGTCTCCCGCTCTGTGCATGGGAACAAAGAAGTATGTTATCCCAATTACTCTGGCAGTCACCTGATGAGCCTGAGGGAGCCAGATTTAAAATTAAGCTCCTACCATGGATCCTAATGAGAGGACAGAAACTGAGTCTCTGAAAACATTGTTCATCTACTGAATTGACCAACCTCGAAGGTGCATCTATTTCTGGGCCTCTCATTTTGTGAGACCATCAATTTCCTTGTTGTTTAACCAAGTTTAATTTGGATTTTTATGACCTGCAAGGAAAAAAAAAAAAACCCTAACCAATTCAAAGGGAATGCCCTAGATATGATGTATTTCAATTTCAGAAAGTTAATTGACTACAATTTTCAAGATATCCTTGTGAACAAAATGAAGAACCCAGAGATAAATAATGTCATCTGATAGAATCATACCGGCAGATCTAAAGTTGATCAGAAGCCATTTGGAATGAGCCCATGGTACCTTTAAGATAGCTGGGTACATGCTCAGAAAGGGTGGGAGTCTGCACCTTTAAAAGAAGCCCCACACCATCAGGATTCAGCCTTCTGGAATTTGTTTGGACATTGCCTGAAATGCCTCTTTAAGCTGCCTATTCCTAAGCTGGGTGCTTGTCTTGAACTCCCTCGTTGGTATATCCTCCTTAAGCTGCTGGTGTTTGCAGACTGAATGCCAACACCTGGGTTTGTCTTCGGCCTCTCTCGCCTTCTGGCAAGGCACAAGGTTCCCAGCTTCAGTGTTTCTCCCCTGACCTTACCCTTTTTTCCTGGCTTGCAATTGAACTTTGCCCTCTAATTCTTCAGAAGGGACCCCTGGCATCAATCTAGTTTTAGTCCAAATTCACAGTGAAACCCAGTATTTGACATTGGAACCAGAGTCATGCTTCACAGATCAGTGTCACCGATAGGTGGTCTCTAGCAGATGGAACAGAGTCAACCTTGACCCTTGGCCTGGTTTTGATCATTGGCTGGGCACAGAAAACCTGCTCAGCCAGTTTGTCTGGAAGCTGCAAGCCTAGCTCATGTACTGGCTGACAAACTAGAACTTCAAAACAATCTTATAAGTAGCTGGCATAATAAGCTGAAAACATATTTTTAAATCTCAGCTACAGAAGTAGCTTACAGCAGTTTATGTTAAAAAATGGGCTAACTAAAATCAAATAAAAAAAAACTGTAGTTTTTTAAAACAGGCAGTGATGGGATGTGGCTTCTCAAAAACCCAATGGCACACTTGAAGTACAGCGTTGAACCGAGGAAGGAACTATCTCTGGGGAATTCCTTGGGGACCTGTATTTGAAAAAGGACTTCCAGGGGGCATCAAAGGATAGGGACAAGAGGACAGGAAGAGACCTCTGCAAGACTCCAGACCTACAGCCAGGGATCAATCAGCAGAACTTACAGAAGAACAGAGAAGGAAGCGTGTCCTATACAAGCTAATAGGACTTAGCAAGAGCCAGGGTGGTGGAGTAAGAGTTCCAGGCTCAAATCCCAGTTCCGCCTCGTGCTAAATGCAGGAGCAGGTTACTTTCTCTAAAACACAGGATAAGCTTCTGTAAAATGGAGATAAGAGTTTCCCCCTTGCTGGATTATTTGAGATAGTCTACTACTAGCATAGTACGAGGCACAGAGCTAGACTCAAAACTCTATAGCTATTATTGTCATTAATAACAATGATCACATGGGGTTCCCAGTGACGCACTAGGTTTCCCAACTTTGGAGAGGCACAGAGGCTGTGTGTCAACTCAGGAAATTAGAAAACGTTTTTATATTCTGGGTTGGAGGTTGAAATAACTGATTTCTGGTTAGGGCAGGGACAGTCATCTATTATTGGGACTGAAATTCCCAGCTGGCCTGGGGATCCAGAAGTCTCTCTGTGTGAAATACTGTTGCATCTGCTGCATGTGTATCTCTGGGCCTCCTTACGTATCTGCGTGTGTGTGTGCACATGGGAGCGTGTGTGTGCAAGCGTGTTTGCATGCAACAGTGTCCCACTTGGCAAGACATCCAATTATCGCGTGTGAAGCCACTCCAGTTAGCAGCATAATAAAAGGCAGATTCTGATGTGACCCAAGTCCACATTCATCCCGGCTCCTCTGCCAGGGGCACTTCCCTCAGTTGATCTCTGTGATTCTTGGACTTGGAGGAAAAGTTTATCAATAAGGCCTTTAGCACTGCTGATTGTTTCATCAGATGAGGGTCAGGTCTGTGGCTTGGGATTTGAGAACTTGCGGTTAGCATCCTGCTTAAAAAAAAAACAAAAAACTTTAAGTATCTAGAATTAGGCCTCAGCCCCACTGGATTCCTTTTGGGGGCTTTTTTGTGCCCTTTTAAAAAGATTTTTCTCATCCTCCTTGAGGCACCTTGTACCAAGCTATTTAACAATACCCCTCTCCTGGAAGACAAGCGTTTGACCAACAGATCAGTACTGAGTGATGAGTCCCTGAGAGTACTAGACACGTACCAGGGACTGGGCGCATCCCCAGCAGACAGGGTTTACAGCTCAGCAGGAAAACCAGAGGCAAACAACCCCCAGGATAAAAGCTGCTCCAGTCCCGTGAATCTGCAGGGCAGTGGCAGGTGAGAGTTTGATCCACCTCTCCACGGGCCAGCCGCTAGCTCCAGCTCCTCCTCAGGGAGTGTGGCCATGCTGGTCCTATGGTAGCTGGAGGGTGGCAAAAAATATCTTAGGGAGGCATTCCTGGGATCCTGCCGTCATCCCATGTGGGTGACTCTCTAATAAACGCTCTGAACATTCTGTAGAATGCTCCTCTCATTTCTCGGCCGGCATCCCAACGCAACTAGTTAAAGAGCTGTCCCTGTCTCCGCTTTGCAGACAAAAAGCCCAAGGCTCTGGGAGGTCAGGTGGGTTATCACCAGATACAACATGCCAGAGCCAAAACTTCAGACCAGGTCCTGGAATTCCAGATCCTGTGCCCTCACCTGCACAGCTGCTCTCTCTTGGAAGCTGCCAGGGCTGGTCTCTGGCCGGAGCTGGTCCATCTCCTGCTGGGGCCAGCTTCTCCCCTCACCTCTGGTGTGCTGCCCATGGGTGAAGAGCTTGAGGGAGCCTGGATGGCATGCTTGTTGGCACCATGCACAACCTCTGGGGAACTTCTTTCGCTCACCATATTTCCTCATTTCCCATCCTACCTCCTACATAGACCATTTCCCTTTGGAATGCCATCTGGAGCAGCAATGGCCCCTGTACAGTCTGGCCAAGCAGTATGGGGGCCATTCCCCAGAGCAAGCCTGGTGGCTGAGCCCTTGTTGGCAGTGCAGGAACGTTCTTCCTGCCTTTGAATGATCTGGTCCCGCTGCCAAGGGGTCCTTTATAAACTCTCTCCTGAGTTATTCTCTACTTATTGTTGTTATTGCTATTGATCCATCCTCCAAACAGCAGAGGTCCCAAGGCTCAATTTAAACCATCAATCACATTGATAATTCCTTTATTTGTAATGTTGTTCCATCTGAGACTCTCAGAATGTCTAACAATACCTAAGAGAGGTGGAGACATTCTTCTCTGAGGGAAACTGAGGCATGCAGACATAGACTCTGGATCCTGATGCCTTGCTCAGCTCCTGTGCCACTAAGAGATACTGAGCTTGGTTGGGATCCTCAGATCAGTTGCAGATCCTGGAAGGTAGGCCTTCAACTCTCCCCAGGCCCAGGCAGCCTTCAGCCCTGTCCTCCTCCCTTTGCAGTCTAGTCTCAGAGGAGACAATGAATAGCTTTTCCTCCATCCCAGCCCCCCAGATATGGAAATCTGCTTTGCGAAAACTGAAAGAATATTTTTTTATAAATGGAGGGTTGGGGGCTGGATGGGGGTGGATGTAGCATCACAGATGCTTGCCTTTTCCATTCTGAGAATATTGGCAGGAGAAGAGGAATTAAGGTGCTACGTGGGTACCCGAGTTTCCTTATATGCATAGAACAACATGTCTTCCGGTGGGGGCACCATAACCTCTTGCGGCAGCCAGTGGGGAGCAAGTTCTCTTTTCTCCAGGCCCACGGGCCAGCCGCAGCGTAGCCATCCGGGCCCTTCTGTTGTGGGGTGGAAGCGGATGGTAAATGTGGGCAGTGTTCGTGCCGGTTATTCAGCTCCCAAAGTGTTTATAGTAGCAAGATCCAGGAAGGTCTCCACAGGGGACGACAACCACTGAGTACATGCCTCCTCCCTAACAATACTACCTCGATCTTCCTGGGCTGTGTTTGTTTAGGCTATAGGGGGGAACTGATGTCCTTTCTCAGTAGTCACACTCACCCCTGTGCCCTACCTTTCAACTGCACTGTAAAACATCTGACCTCACCTGTTGGCAGAAGCAAGCATAAATCAAGTTCCTGTTTCAAATCTTCCGGCCTCATAAAACTTGCCACATTTTGCAAGATGGGGTGACCCATGCCCTATTTCATCTCTGGGGGAGAGCAGACACAGATGCGGCTGATGGATGGGAAGTTTAGAAAACTAAGTCTTGGGAATCGATAGAAGAATATACAAGCAATGTATCATGTGAGGGCCTCTTGTCTGTGCTGCAGTAAATCAAAAGTAACGAATGGCAGACTTTGGCAGCCCAGGACCCCGGCCTTTCCCCGAGGGCAGGGGTTTGCCTTACGATCAAATTTTCACAGTCCAAGTACTTATTTTCTACTTCAGTAGACCTAAAAATAAACCCTGATACTGACTTTTTTTTTAACATCTCTGCCCCCCCACCCCCAACTCTTTTCCTCTTTAATTTCCATCCTGGAGGCACTTGGCGTCCAAGCGTCCCTTGTACAGGGGCGATGTATTGCACAGATAAGCTGCCTCGGTGGCTCTGCAGATGAAAGACTCATCCCCAGGGCTGTGTTACTGCGATATTAGCAAACTCTGATCTGCCACAGTCTGAACACCTCAGTGCCTCGAGATGACTATCTCTGAGGTTCCTCCAGCACTGGCCAAAGAGAGGCTTTGAGGGGCTGCTCGCAGGCTTGGAGGCAGCCAGTGCCCTGGCCTCAGCCTCAGCAGCCTCCCTCAGCCTCTCCCTGCACCTCCCGCTTGGAGACCCGTCTACTCTGTGCCCCCACAGCCTCTCACATGGGGGCTACACTCCGTCATTTCTGGGCCTGGAGGTGGACTGGGCATTCTTCTGGCTTCTCACTGCTCAGTTTCCTGCAGTATCCATCCCTCTCCCTGACAGACAGCCAGATTTGCATCTCAAGTTCAAGGCCCTCTGCCCCTCCTGCTGCTGCAGCCCTCTACGACCTGGGCCCTCCCTGTTCTTCCTGGCACATTTAGGCTGTTGGTCTCCATCCTCTGCAGCATAATTAGTGGGATTCTCCCAGGGCCTGGCCTCTCTGCGTCTTTTCCTCTCCTCTGATGAGCTGTCTTTACCCTCCCCCAGCCACACATCTGTGGTCTTGGCCCAGACCGTGTTGTCATCAGCAGTTTTCATCATTCGGTAATCCCTGTCTCAAGACCAGACATCCAGTCCCTTTAATTCCATCCCTCGGGTGTCACCTCCTGGCCCCACTGGATCTACGATTTGTTGATCCGATCACTTTGTCACATATCTTTCCTCATATCCCAGCACATCTACCCCAGATGCCATTCCCTGATCCATGGTCATGATCAATCCATGGTAAATGTCCTCAAATTCCTTATGCCTCTCTCACTTCCTGGTCACCTAGAAAAATCTTCATCCCATTCCCTTCGATCATGGCTGCACATTGGTGAGCAGAGTGACGCTGGAGAAGGATACTCAAAGTATGTGGACTGTCTAATTTTAAATGCATACGTCCCAGACTCGGGTGGGTGCTGGCTGCTGGCTGGAATCATCCACCATCTCCCTGGTCCATTCATTCTCCTGCTCTCCCAGACCAGTGGTCATCCTTTTCCCCTCTCTCCTTAAACTCCAATACCTCCCCTTCCCCCCGTCTCCACTGATAACCTTGCTTTGTAGTCACTGAAAAAATGGGAACAATCAAGGACAAACTTCCATAAACTCCCAGGTCTGCCCCCACCCCCACCCCCACATCTGTTTTCCACTCCTCTATCTTTCCCCTACTCTGTGGATGGACTGTCAGTGCTCCAGGCCAAGGTCAGCCCTGAACCAGGCCTCCTGCAGCAGGTCCTCCTCCTGCTCTATCCCTGCCCTTACTGTCACCATCACACCCCACCCCCCAATCCCCTGCCTCCACCTCCCCCACTCCTCCAGTCCCTCACCCCCGCCCCAGCACGCACACTTGCTGTTATTGTGTCTATCTTTCCTTGGTTTGTTCTTGGAGCTGGGGATTGAGCCCAGGGCGTGGCACGCCTTGGCAAGCACTCTATCAGTGAGCTCTCTCTCCAGACTTTTAAAAACTTTTTGAGACAGGGTGTCACTGAATTGTTTAGGCTGGCCTTGAACACGGATCCTCTTGCCTCAACCATCCCAGTAGCTGAGATCAGAGGTGTGTGTCACTGCATCCAGTTTATTCCTTCTATTTGAAAGGAAAGAGGAGACTAGAACCTTCTAGGCTCACTTCCTTCTCCAGCTCCTTACAGTAACCCTCCTTAAAAGAGCTGTCACCCTCACTCTGTGCAGGTGACATCCCCACAGCTCTGGTCCAGGCCATCGCCATCTTCCATGGCAGGAACTCAGCGGGGACCTCAGTTCTCAACTTGCTTGTCCCAGCAGCAGCACTGGGCGGTACTGATGGCTCTCTGCTCACAGGATACCAGGGCCCTGAGGCTCCTGGCTTCTTCACCGCTTCCTTCTGCTGTCTCCTGTGCTGGGTTCTCTTCATCTCAACACCTGACATCAGAGCTCCCAGGGCTCGGCCTGTGAGCATCTCCTACTCCCCCGCCCCCCCACAGTCCCTTGGTAATACTGTGGCCTTAAACTGGCTTCATATGCAATCTATATGGCGACAAATCCAAATTTATACCTCTTCGAAACTTCTATTCTCGACATGTAACTCCCCTGCCAAAGCTCTTCAGTGACTCCTCTGCCTGAAGGATAAAGTCCCCAAACCTGAATGGGACATAAAAGTTCCTGTATACTCTGGCCCATCCCATTATTTTCCATAACTGCTGGGCACTGCCATGTGCCTTTTGTGACATCTGATTCTATAAACAGGCTCCTCACCTCAGGCCTTCATGCAGTATCGTCCCCTCCCAAGGACTCCTGGCAGCCCTCCTTCCCCCTCCCTTGCTTGGTGGTGTGACCAAAAACTGGATAGGTCACTCGACGCTTTTCAAACCCACGCTGTGCTTTCCAGCCTCTGTCTGGACTACGTACCTCTCCAGCTCCTTTTCTGCTCCATTTTCACCTGTTGGAAGGAGATTTCTCTCTCAGATCCCAGTGGGAATGCCTTTCTCTGAGAGGGCCGGACCCCTTCCTCCTGCGTGTGCCTGGGTCCATCAGTTGTTTGTCCTGCTATTGAAACACTGATCAGTGCCGTAGCTCTTCATGGTTGGTTCTGACCCCCTGCTGGAAGGCCCTGGAGAGCAGGTCAATCTGTCTATTTTCTCTCTTCCCCCGAGAGCCTAAAGCACTACCTCATACATCATAGATGATCAACAAATGTTTTTTGATTTTCACATTTTGGATGAAAGCTCTGACTGTCCAATAGCCCAGCCCACCTCCTCTGGCAAATGCTTCCTGTCCCTGTCACCCCACTTTAGGTACCACTCTTCTGATGACCACACCTTGCCTCATTTTGGTTTTGTTGCCTACAAATACTCTGAAAGTTCAAGCTTAGCATAAATCACATCTAGATCTGTGTTTCTAGTCTCTCCTCCCTGTCCCCAAGGTCTTGAGGGACAGCATGTGCTGATCAAATGCTTGATTTGGGCTGGAGCCGTCAGAGGCTGCTGGTGTTGGGGGCACAGCCTCCCTTTGAGGAAGGTTGATGGCCTGCTTCCCTTTCTCTCTGAAGGCTGTCCAAACATATAGGCTGGCTTTCAGAGCTGGATTCCCCACCCCATGCTGAGATTCCAGAAGTGCTCTAGAGGCCTGGCTTTTATTTCTTAGAGCAGATTTCCTAGAGCTCATCCAAGTTGTTGGTGGCACAAGCTCTTTGAAGTCAGCACACATCCCCCAGCTCCTCTCAAATCTCTATCATCTGCTTCCTTTTGGCCCCTTCTTTTCTCAGATTATCTCTAGGTAGGAAGGAGCTTCTCATTTGGAGGTAGATGAATTCTAGGAATACCTAGAGGAGCCTCCTTAAAAATGCAGTTCAGAACTAACTGAAATCCCATGACTTCATCCTCTAGTGCTCAAGACAGGAGACCAGTGTCCAGGGAACAGAAGCATTTGGCCAATGAATTTGCAGAAGACGCTGTACTCTTGATTCTTGGAAACTTACACCCCAAAATTAATTGATCAGAGGAGCTGAGATCAGCGCATGCAGGGGCCCAATCTCAGATGCCACAAGGACCAGGAAGGTGATGCCAATGAGCAATATGGGATGCAGATGATTGATGACAACTGAACCCACCTTGAACATTGGAAACTGTTCTCCAGAGAGTGAGCAGAGGCTTATGCATCATGATCAGGGGTGCCAGAGCAGCAGGGGAGGGGAGAGAGGTGGGGAAGGACCAGAGGCAATAAAAGGATTTTCCTTTCTTTTCATTTTTTTTTTTAAATCAAACTGGCCACCACTAAGGTCCACTTATTGCTTGATCTTGTGGAACAGCCCCCCCCCCCCCGCAAAAAAAAAAAAAAGTTGCAAAAACTGTTAGGAAGAGAAGGAGAAAAATATGTTCCATGTACCATGTGTCAAAGGTTGTCCCCACTAAACAATAACTTGATTTTACTTCCAGATCCTAAGCTGTGAGAGTCAAAACATGTTCCTCGGCACCCCTGTCACAGTGTCAACAAGCAAGAGGTAGGCAGCAACAACAATCTGGATTCGAGGCCTGGCCTCCATGCAGAGATGCTCACTGAGAGAGGTGGGGCAGGCCAAGGGGCCGGAAGCAAGGCTGAGAGAAGACGGGGACACCCCACCCCAGCACTAGCACCCACCCTGACTCTCCATCACTTGCAGCATTCAAAATACAAAGTGAGGCCTCCTTTGTGTGAGAACTTCTCTTTTCTGAAGGGTCAGATACAGATATAGTCAGTCAGAGTCCCCTTCAAGATAATAGCCATATATAATTTCAGAGACTTAAGACCAGAGGAGAGTGAAACAGGTTCCATTCTTGAAGAGTTGGAAGGCTGCAATTTGTCATCATTGTCTTCTTTCTCCACTCTCCCACAGAGGTTTCCCCCACCAGGCCAGCCTATGGGACCTGGCCCTTCATCCCTGAGCAGTCCAGGTACTTTAGTGGCCTTGCTTTTGAGGAGTCGTGGTCACCATTATCACAGAGGTACCAAGAGATGCCCTGGAGCATCTTCTGATTCCACACAAACCCACCCCCCACCNTAGCACCTTAATTCCTCTTCTCCTGCCAATATTCTCAGAATGGAAAAGGCAAGCATCTGTGATGCTACATCCACCCCCATCGTGCCGCAGCAACAGCCCTGGTTTCTCACGGTGGTCAGGCAATTAAGTCGGCCACTGTGGTAACACTTCTTTACCTGATGGTCCACCCAAGGAAGATCCCGCAGTGTCTAGGTAGTTGTTGTGACTAGTTCAATAGTAACTTCACTTTGTCCTCTGGCAGAAGCATTCATCACCTGGGAATCGAGCCACTCTAACCTGGCAGAGCCTGTGTGTACTGGGAAAAGAAGCACAGATTTCTCAAGTGGGTCAGTAGGAATGTTGATGACACGGCAGATCCCACTTGTACCCCTTCATTCCGGGTTCTGTGTGTCCTAGTCACAGAGGGCAGAGCATCACATGAGGTTCACTATTTCAGCTCATACCCTCAGAACAGGGTGCTGTCCCTGAGTTAGCACTTCACCTTAATAGGAGATGACACCATTGTCTTGGGCTGGCTGATTTTGGGTGTTGGGGTGTGTGATGAGACAAGTGCGTCCCGGGACCATGTGCCTATTGGTACACCTTTGAGATAATGTTATATGGTGCATCATGCCAGGAAATCAGGTATTTTGTCCACTCTCAGAATCTGGTATGGTGGAGGCTCTGTGGACAAGGCAGGCAGATCTATGTCCAGAGGACAGTCCATCCTAGTAAGGATGAATTGCTGCCCTTCCAGGGCTAAGGGTCTAAAGCAATCAATATGCCACCAGTGACTAGCTTGTCTCCTTAAAGAATGGTGTCATATTGAGGTTCCATGTCACCCTCTGCTGCTGACTCTGAGTATTCAGCTGTGGCCATTGCAGGATGGGTCTTGGTGAGATGCACAGCCTCCAGCCCAGCCACCACAGCCACTCTGCCCCTGCACTCTGCTGGTAGGCGAGAAAGGCAGGTGGACCTTCCCAGAGTGAACCTTCATTTCTACCGGATGGATGCGAACCTCTTCTGCCGTGGATGCTTCTGGAGTTTAATGGAAGACGAGAGATGCGCATGCTTTTTGTGCCCACTTCCTTGTCCATCCACTCACCTCTGCTCAAGGCTTCCTTGTCTGTGATTTTTCGAAGACTCCTCACAGCATCTTTATCTACCACATGAACTCCCAGACTCGGATCTGCTGCAACACACAATCCCAGCACCAGGGCAGCCTCCACCAGGGACTACACTCCCTGCAGAGTCCCCCTCTTTTGATTTAGGTCCCACTGTAAGCAAGTAGTATTTCTAGTCACACCACAGATAGGTCAAATGCGCCATATACTGCCTCAAAAACCCCACTGAGCATGTGCCTCTCTCTTACTGGGAGAAAGTACACAATGCCACAATTTGTCCTTTACCTTTGAGGTGTGTCCTACAATGTCCCAGATCACTAGACCCCTAAAAACATCACCAACATGGCAGTCTCCAGGTCTCTGTGGGATTACCTCCCACTTGGTCACCCAAGTCTTACTAGAAAATTCAATGTTTTCCATCTTGTGCTCCCAGGAGCGATCTGCATGTCAATATAGGGAACCCATGCCATGCGGTGTGTTGAGGTCCCTTTGGACTGCAAAGGGAGGACAAGAGAATGAGCGTAGCCCTGGGGTGAGACAGCAAGTGGGTCCCACCATGTGGGAGCAGCCAAGATGACCGCTTTTGATCCTTCCTGTGGAGGAGGAAAAGAGCATTTGCTTGATCGGTTGCCTCCTACAGATGCTGGAGGCTGTTTGACCTGCTCTTCTCGAATGACCACATCTGGCAGGGAAGCTGCAGCCAGGGATGCCACCTGGTTTAATGGATGTTCATCCCTGGTCATGTGCCATCACCATCCTGGAGTTAGCAGGCTAGAATGGTGAGCTGAGCAAGGACATGGAGGGGACACCCACTTTATATCCTCTAAGTTTGTAATGGTGGCACTAATCTCTACAATTTCTTTCAGAATGTGCCAATAATTCCTCCCATTTATTATCTTGTCTGAGCTGGAGGGTAGTTTCAGGGCCTTCCACTTGGCCCATTCAACACTAATAACCCTTCATTCACAGGTTGTGGAGCCAAAAGGGAGGGTTCTTCTGGCTCCTCCATATTTCTACCTCAACACATTCAGGGACTGGGGAAATAACCACAGGGTAGGCCACGGACTCCTGAACCCACTGGACATGTTTGGGTCAAAAGTCCACTTGCCATCTGGTCCCTTAGCCATCAGTGGTAGACCAGATCCTATATTTAAATGTCCTTAGAAATGTGGGTGTCTCTAGCTAGATGTGATGTTACTTGCCTATCATCCCAGAAACTTGGGAGGTAGAGTCAGGAGGATCACAAGTTCAAGGCCAACCTCAGCAACTTAGGAAGACCTTGTCTCAAAATAAAAAGTGCTGGGATCTTGCATTCAATCCCCAGGACCAAAAAAAAAAAAAAAAAGAGAGAGAGAGAGATGTGAGAATCTCCCTGAGGTCCCTTTGAAAGGATAGGGGAATGTTTATCATATACACTTGTGGTAGCATTTCATGGTCCTGCCTAAAGGGGACCCTCTTCTGAACTTGTAGCAATGGATGCTGGCTGTGTGATCTGACCTCCGTCTGGAAACCAGGTGAGGGTCTGGTGTTATCTTTCTCCTTACTGTTTCTTTATTAGATGAGTTAAGCAACTCCCTTGCCAGCTGGCCATCTTTCACAGCATGGCTGACTGGCCACCATCAAGTATGTATAAACGTGGACGTATAACCAATGTGATCCTGCAATCTGTACACGTGGTAAAAATAAGAATTCATAACCCACTTGAACTAAATGTATGAAATATGATATGTCAAGATCATTGTAATGTTTTGAGCAACCAATAAAAAAAAAAAAAGATGGTCAAGGCAGTGGTTTATTGTCCACTTTGCCTCTGATGTGTAAATGCCACCCCATGGCCTTTATGCCACCCAAATTCTGCCCTGCCCCAGATCTTAGTGAGCCTCGTACCACCATCAGCCGTGGTTTACTGAAAACAACCACCACGAAATTTCTCAGATACTGGTGTCCCCCCACCTCCAACCAGGGCACCCCTTATTGCTTTGGCGGGAGCCGGGCTTGCATTTGTTTTCTAGGGCTGCTGCAACAAAGTGCCACAAATGCTTGGCTTTAAACAATCGAAATCGACTTTCTCAGAGTTCAGCAGGCCGGCAGTCTGAAATCAAGGCAAAAGAGACCCCGCCACCTTTGGAAGCCTCCAGGGAAGAATGGATCTTCTCTGTCTCTTCCAGCTGTGGCTCACAGCAGCATAACTCCAGTCTCTACTCCTGTCTTCATGTCGCCATCCTCCCTCGGGGTCTCTGTGTGTCCTCTCCTGTTTTTTCAGAAGAACACCAGTCATGTTGGACTAGGGCTCACCCTGCTGACTGCATCTAAACCTGAATGCAACTCCTAAAGCTCTGCTTCACCTTAGGTCCCATTCACGTGTACTGGTGTAGGCTGTGTGAATCTCTTGGGGATACACGATGCCTCCCACGATAAGAGTCAACTGGTAAGTTCAGGTACTATGCAGAAAATCCACTCTGGAATCCCACCTCCCTGAGCCTCCTGACACCCCCTCAGTACCATGCTGATAAAGCTCTGGCATTTCTACTCATTTTCTCTCACCCATTGCCATGGCCGAGCTCTGAGTAGCTATCCCACACACGATAAGGCCAGGTTCACTGGGATGCTCAGGGCTTTGAGGCAGGGGAACACAGTGCAGTCCTAACACTCGATCTGAAATCAAGGGTGAGTCTTTTCATGTCCACAAATCCTCCCCCACGCAGCCTCTGTCTCCCATCAATGTCATGATCATGGTCTGTCCTGATGCCTCACCTTCTACCTGCACCTCTTCCCCAGAGTATACAGGTGAGAGCTTTAGTAACTCTGAGGCCATTGCATGTCAGGGCTGTTACCACCCAACTAATCACGAGCAATAGTGTTCTTATTGCCAGAACCCCAGTGCCCAGTCCTACTCCAGAATCTCATCTTGAGGGTTGCTCCCAACACCAACTGTCTTCTCCCAGGATTCCCCAGAAAGCAGAGCCCAAGGCAAAGTCTGCTACTTCTTCATTAAGGAGCACAGTCCCAGGCAGGAGAGTGAGGCAGGGAGGGGAGAGTCATTCTGAGGATGCATTACGGAGCTGGCTGCTGCCATGTGCGACTGATTGCTCAATCTTGCAAGACCATTTCAAAAAGCTGTATGTCTCAGGAGCATCTGCTGGGAGGGAGGAAGAGGGAAGACTTTTCCATTAGCTCCCATTTTCCATTGATCAAAGTTTTGGCTCGCTGGGCATTAACTCCCCAGCACTTTCGGGTTGTGCACGGTGGGTGCTGAGTGGAGCTCTGCAGCTTCCACCTCTGGAAAGGGAAGCCCAGGGCTTCAAGGCAAGGGGCACACAGTGCAGGCGGCCGGCGAAGCACTGTGTATTTTTACCTACATGAGGTCAGTCAGAGCCCACCAGGAGCTGGGAGCAGCTGATGAAACTGGAGACAGAGGAAACTGAGAGGCTCTGAAGCAGGGGACAAAAGAAGGGGTTGGCAGTTCTATGGTTAAGATGTGAGGTATCCACCCCCTGCCACAATGCTCATGTGTGAGACAATGAGAGAGTTTAGAGGTGAAATGATTGGGTTATGAGAGTCTTAACCTAATTAGTGCATTAATCCACTTGAATGGATTCACTGGGTGGAAACTATAGGTAGGAAGGGTATGGCTGGAGGAGGTGGGTCCCTGCGGGGGTGGGGGGTGCCTTTGGGTGTGTATTTTGTCTGGGGTGAGGGGAGTGTCTCTCTCTCTCTCTCTCTCTCTCTCTCTCTCTCTCTCTCTCTCTCTC